>NC_025994.2:96063153-96200781 GCF_000442705.2 Elaeis guineensis | reverse complement strand
AAAATAGAAAGTTTGAAAAAGTAATAAACTTTAAATTTTAATACATTTGAACTTCACTGCGAACAAGAAGCATTTGTGACATAGGGGATGACAGGAAACCTTTACTTTTTTTGAGACCACACCATTCTCTCCAATTACAGTGCAAATCTTGTTGAATTGTACTTAGTAAATTGATAAGGATTCAAAATCTGAAACAAATTTAGGAACTCAGATAAATACGAGAGGTCTACCTTTCCCAAGGAAGTGTGGAAAGGGCAGGTTTCTTGTGATGAGTGGTGCCTAGATTTCTGAAAGTATTGGGAAGGGAAGGAGGGGACGGGATGTGTTTAGTGGGCACCGTCGCACAAAGGTGAAACATGGTAAGTGTTAGAATCGAATCTTAAAGCCAAGGGCTCAATCCACTTCCTTCCATGTATTTAGGAGATATTGAGGGAATATCTGAGGATATCTCCCAGCTGAATAAGGCCAAAAATATGGTGTTCGATTGTGTAGAAGAAAAGGGTCTTGCTATCTTCTTTGCTTTCAATAAAATTAAAGGTAGAGGGGAAACGTGAAGTAATTGCGAGAAAACAAAGAAATAGCCTCTTAGGTTTCGGTTTCACTAGCAGTTCCAGTCTCACAGGTAAAGTTTCAGTTTTAGACCTCTCCGAGTATTGGAGTTTAAGATTAAAAAGTCTGCAACAATTCAAGAAAATGAGAAAAGCAAGAAAAATCAAGGAAAAATATTTCCCATCATTTAACTTTGTTTATGATATTTAGGAACATAATTCACATAGTTTAGCTGGTTTTAGGCTGAAATCAAACTGTATTAAATACTCCATTTGGTGAAATAACAACCAATGAAGCATAAACTGGCAAGACAAGTGCATAAAATAAATTGAGACACCACAAACTATTTTGTGGTGCGTTATGCAAAGACACCATCATCACAACATCGGTGGGAGTATTGATAGGAATATTGATAGTAATGAGCTAGCTCACCACCAATCAATATAATTATGAAATGTCAATTTTATACAGAATATTATTTTGGTGAACTGTATCATATCTATTTGTCTATAATAATTTTTGTAAAGTACTATACTAAGGATTATTTTAGAGGCCTTGACCTGTCAAGGACAGCTGATGATGTACTTATGCTCTCTTTCAACTTAAGAAAAAGAAAGAAAATCAATTGCAAATTGGCATTATATAAGCCTATTATACTAAAATAAAGAAAGAAATGATGACAATGTGATTGCAAACTGGGTCAGTTATGGTTCAATCTCCACCGAAACAGATTTGATCATGGCTGAAACTTGGAACCTCAGTGACCTCCTAAGATCTCAAACCTAAAAGGGATAGAGAATGATCAAGGGAGGAGACAAAGCAAATCAACACAACATCTTACATTGCCATCTTTGTCATGATTCCAACTCAAGCACCATTTAAATCAACATTGAGTCAAAAACAACTTCTCAAAGCCATACTGTAAGAGCACCGCACTTATTTCATAGTTTTTACTCATGATTGGATGCCTTAATTGTTTCTTTTAGAACCATTTTACAAATTGAAAGGTTCCATTTCGCCGGACTTCCTGCATTCATAGGAACATTTATCTAGAGGAATGTTCCATGGCGAAATGTTCAGTTCAAAATTTCATGTGCTAAATTTCAGTTCAAGTCATGGAAATGCATTCCAACAAATCATATTTCTCTGTGTGAAACCAAGCAAATGCTTGGTGGATCCGTTCTTGGGGCCAAGGTAAATTTGATATCCTGCATTTTACAAATGCTGCACCTGAAAACATATCTAGCGGGAAGAACAGCAGATGGTTAGAGTAGACCAAAGCCAACAATACTCTGATCTGCCTGTGCGCACCCCACTCTGCTCTCAGCATGCACTGGGGAGAGGTTCCAGGTTCAGACACAGAAAATGGCGTTTGTCACAGTTCTCACAAAATGATGACAGTCTAATTTCAACATAATGAAAAGCATAAACAACCAAAGTTCAAACACAGTCAGAAGAATAATATTTTTAGCAGCAGGTTCCTACTTATTCTGGATGGCTATTTGCAAATGACACAAGAACCTATGCTGTTCTGAATACCATTATTCTGGGCTAGTCATCTGCAAACAGATCCAGACACTTGGTTTTGACAGATTTTCAAAATGCTCTCTCAAAAGCAGCTTCAGAAATTGGCCTTCATAAATCATACATAAGGCTAGACTTCATAGCAGCAGGAATTAATAGGATAGAAAATGCTACAGCAGCTCCAAATATACGATGCGAAGTTGAATATGCGGCACTCAGTTGTGGCCTGTTCAGGGGCAGATGTGGTGATAATGGACGGTTTGAAACAATTTTGGTGGATTCAGATAAGGCTCAACTTGCATGGAGGCTCAGCTTCCATGGGAGAATTCCTTGGCTGTGAAGTTTCCAAATAGAAAGAAGATCCACAAGGGGACCTAGAGAAAGTTTTGCCACCCCCAAGTTGCTCAAGGCTTAGAAGTGACCAGTGAAACCAACCTGTGTTACAACATCAAGAACTGGTGCCAGTGAGAGGATCTGAGAAAATTGAATGCAGCATGATTTTTGCACCATAATGAAGAAACCATATACATGTGCTATCTTCATTTTATAGAGATATTGAGCCTACTAAAAGCCACGAACGCATTATGGCTCTAGTTGTTCTGCATGTGAATATACACTTAGTGTTGTCACAGAACTGAAGAAATCTAGTAAATATTAATAGCATAAGCTCAGATGCAAGACATAGGCAGCTGGCTGAGAGCAATATTAACAGCAAAGCAAGCAAACTCCTTAACTAAAACAAGCTCGTCACAGATGCATGGCTAGCAAACCATGGACTTCTTTTAAGGAAGAATGCCAGGTGAGTTGATTCCTCTTAGAGATTTGCACCAACAGCATATATTATGAAGGTCAGTTGGTCAAACACGCCAGCCCCCTTCAGTCATTGATATTTTTAGCAGCATATACTTTGGTAGACATAGAAACAGGATCGAATCAAGTTGCAAGGGATCAAGTTGTCTGAGATTGTAAACAATTGTCCAAAATTTTATTTTATCATTGGAAAATGGAAATGAAAATGAAGAGTTGATATTTTATCATTGAAAATTGAAAATTTTCCCTCCTACCATGAAGTGCAAATGGAGAATCTATATGAAGCGTGTAATGAGCAGTTGGTTTGAACTTACATGCTCCTGTACTAAAACAATTAGCAGTTAAATCCTACAGAGTCAAGAAATAAACTAGAGACAATCTAGATAGGCAGTGCAACATAAGCATCCTCATCGGTTTGCTTGGCTTTAAGCAAGAAATCTTGATGATCAAGCTTCATTATGGAGACAAGTCCGAAACTGAGGTTTTATGCAGGTCACACTTACATCAACATCCCAGCAATGAACCAATGATACACAGAAATATATTTGAGGAGCAAACTGAGAATTTTGCAGCTTTACCTCAGGTTCGACCCTTTTCAAGAAATTTGATGTGGTGCACCAAAAGTGCTTTTCTAGAGAAATTAGTATTGCAAGTGATAGGAAAAAATTTTGCAACATAAGCACAGCCAAGAGTTTGAGTCCTTAATCAAAAATTGAGATGCACCAGTTAAGCCTTCCAAATGAAAAACTCCCAGCAAGCAACTTATGCCACAGAACAATTGGATGAAGTTATAAGAAAAACAGAGGATCGAAGAAAAAATAGGCAGAAAAATGGAGTCTATTTTCGAAATTTAGAAAACTTTATCCCACTATATGGTTTGTATGTGAACTGCAATTTCTGCCAAAAGCTAAAATTTCATTACTGGATAAACTGCTATGAACGGTGGTTGGGGTTGCAATTTGTATATTATCCACTTTGACAAAAAAAATGTTGTGGTTGTATGTCCCCTTCACATGTAACAGAATTTAATTGCTTTAATATGATTCCAATTGGAAGATCTTAACACCCTTTACTTCCATTAATATACTTTTTAAAATTAAATGTAAGATTTCAGAAATCCTAAGTTTCCCGAGAGAACCTTGTAGTGAACTTACATAGGAACTGACAAACCTTTACTTATCTTAAAGTAATTCGCAAAAATAAGGATAAGAAATTTGGAGTATTCAGATTTTACAATAGCACCTCTTAGTGAAACAGCCAAGGCACATCAATTGGCACAATTAACCCAATATCAACCATTCTACAATGAACCTTTTTTCTTTTTTACTTTTTTTTTTTTTTTGTGAGGAAAAGGGAAGCAGAGGTACTGTCACCTGGCTTTTATTAGAAGTGGATATTCACATAGGATAAGAAAAGAAACCAGAGACTACATGCTCTGGGGTGTTAACAGAGCTCCTCTAAGTTACAATGAACCATTGGTAGCAACAACAATCATGACTTTAGAAATATACTGCTTGTATATATTCTATTTTCATCTCTTTCCACAATTAACCCAATATGTCTTTCGTTATAACACATTAATCTTACCACAACACATATGAGGTCCATAGAACAATCTGGACTCACAAAAATGGAAAATCGTGCATAAAATCTAAAAGAAAATGAAGACTAAGAGCATAGAATTAATGCAAGTCAACAACTTTGAAAGTGCTAGGCATGAATTATCAATTATCATACTAAGAAATGCCTTTCAAGTTTTGCATATAGAAGGATGACATCATAAGAAATGCTGTTATATAACCCAACAATGTTATGATTCTATGAAAATAATAAAATCTGTCCCCAAATATCATTTTCCCCACCTTTTAAATAGAAACCATGAACATATACAAAGCAGTAGTTATGGTCATGCTCATGAACCATTACTGGTCTTCAAGCATCTTAAATATAAGTTCATATGCCATGTTTATTTCTCTGAAGAACAAAGGCCAGGTATCAAATGTTGACTAATTTTTCTGAGACCTAATCTACAAAAAAAAAGAGATTTGTGCATATAATCATGGAAAAGAGTAAAGCATCCATGCCCTTAGGACAGCATATGAGCATAAATTGCATGAACTCATTTGAAACAAAATTATGCTTTTCAAAAAGTTAGACTCATACCAGAAACAAAATTATGCTTTTCAAATTTATTATTAAAGAACCCTATTGATTGATCTTGACTTTAATTCGATCTGTGCCTCACGATTTCTTGATCAAGTCACTTGAATCTGACTCTCAGATCAAAGATCCTAAATTGCCCTGGTATCTAGATGGTCCGACACATTCGGTCAACGGTCCTCTTTCCTTATGATTTAATCTTATTATATTTATGGAATAGAATTTGATAATGATTTGATATTTTAAATAGGATTAGCTGATTCTTCTTACGAAGTCTGAAGATCTAAGATGAAAGAGGTAAGTGAATTTTATGCTCCTTATTTATTTTAAAATAATCATGTTTTTATGTAAAGAATTGGTATTGATGAAATCATAATTTTTCATAAAATAAGCATCGGCATATGTGATATGAAAAAGCATGTTTTATTATGAGCATTGATTTCATGAATATGTCTTATGAAAATAGCATGATTATGAAGCATGAATTTCATTGTTTTTCCATCTATGTATATGTATGCTTTAAGAAAAAGATATAATGATTTCAAAGGCTCTCAGATGGCTATGAATAAATTTCTTCGGGAAGGTCGACATCCGGAGCTAGCATCCACACGAAACATGGCCCTGCCAACGGGTATAAAGTTGGCACATGAATTAAGAACTCTGTCGATTAAGAAATATGGTCCTGTCATGGGTATAATAGTGACCTTAGCACGAATATCTGTGAGCAATGTTTTGAAACATGACATGAATACATGATGAAAATGATTTACGATTCATAATTGTGAAATATACATGATTTATGCATGCATGATGAGCTTATAACTTGTTTTATTATATGCTCTATGAAATATTTATTTTTACAATAATTGTTATTTGCTAAATGATGCATTATCATAGAAAACTTATGCTTGATCCGGTAAGGAAGCGGAAGTCTACTTACTGAGCTAGTGTAGCTCATATTCTTTTTATTTTCTTTTTGTTTGAACAGAGAAATAAGGTTAGGATCGACAAAAGGAATCCAAGCTTGAAGATCGGCATAGCAAGCTGAAAAATTTAGCAGCAGAAGTTTAATTTATTTTATAATCATGGATCTATAATTATTTATGAATGTTGAGATTCGGGTTAGTACTTGCTTTTGGATTTAGATGCTCTGAACCATTATTGGTTCGATTATTTGATGAATAATAGAATTGAATCTTTTTATTTGATAGATATTAGGTGATTATGATGGATTAGCTTCGTGTTATCGTGGGCTGCATCCCTCGGTAGCATGGCCGTGTTATGTCCCGGATTTGGGGTGTGATAACTTCTCCATATAAATGCCGCAGGTTAATTAATTTGTTCATGTCTTCTGGCAACCTAATAGAGCAGTATGATAGCACGTTCAAAACTTGCAGATGACATAGACAACAAATTGATTCGGGCAGCTGTTCGATCTTAGTGCAGGAGACATCTAAGTACCGTAGATGTAATAACCTACCAATAGCATCCGGTAGTCTGCTTCACATTTAAGTAAGATAAATCCAAAACACGCAGACTTTTTGATTGGCTTAACATGCCATCAAGAAAACGGTAAAATTTTTCAGAATCATAATCACCAAAGAATAAAATGGACCGTAGGTTTTGAAGTTTACAGGTGCCCATAACTGCATCCAATTTATCAGTCCTCAGAGTCAAGTGGCGAATTGTCTCTGGAATTTCTCCTTTCTCATCACTAATGACCAAACATTCATCCAACGAAACACAAACTGCCAATTCTCTTATCAGATCGTGCATCACGTACTTATTATTCAGAGTTGGTAGAAAGAAGTACCTGCTGGTTAATTCCTCAAATATCTGACTTCCGATGTCCTCCATTCTCATTCTTACCCCATTCTTGTTCTGAATAAAACCTTGAGCCATCCACATCTGGACTAACCGATCTTTTTCAAAAACATAGCTCTTGGGAAACATGGAGCAGTATGCGAAGCATTGCTTTAGATTTGCATTCAAGTGTTCATAACTTAAAGCCAGAGATGGAAGGATATTATCTAAAACATCACTATTTTGCCACCACTCACTTTCTAAGATCATGTTCCAGGAATTCTCATTTAGTTTGGACTTCAATAAACTTCCCACTACCTTTCCAGCTAGAGGTAATCCATGCAGTTTTTCAGATATTTTCCTTCCTATTGTTTGCAATTTTTCTCTTCGCTCTTCCTCAAGATTGTTTTCACCAAAAGCACAATGTTCGAAAAGTCTCCAGAAGTCATCTTCCTGCAGACTCTTCAAATCTATCGGGTCCATCGTGCCCATGACTTCTGCCACTATTGGACTTTGAGTTGTCACCAGAACCATGCTTCCTTTTGCTCCAGATGTCAAGACACCACGGAGTTCTTTCCACTTGCTACCAGTCTCATCCCACACATCATCAAGGACAAACAAAAACCTCTTGTTCCTCGTAGCATCTCTAAGTCTCCCTAGAAGGCCATCCAAACTAATATCGTCCCAAATTTGGGCATATACCGAGTCATATACAACCAGCTCTTTGGAAATCCGCTTGACATCAAAATTGTCAGACACATACACCCACTTCCTCAGCTCAAAATGCTTTACTACTCTTTCATGATTATAAATCAGTTGAGTCAGAGTAGTCTTGCCAACACCCCCAATGCCTACTATAGGAAGAACACAAGACTCGGGTAGCTACTAGTCCCAGCCCCACATGTCATGCTAGATTCCGGTTCATCCGCTGAAGCCAACAAGACATCCAATATCATGTCTGTCTCTCTGCGTCTCCCAAACACAATAACCTGGATAACCGAGCTGGTCTCTCTGGTCACACTTCTCTGCTTTGAGTTGTAGTCCTTTAATTGTTCCTCTATGTAATTGATATTGGTATAAATCTTGTCAAGATTTCCCACAAGATTCTTCAAGTTTTCCAGCTCATTATCGGACATTATAAAATGCTTGAGAAGCTTAACAGCAGAGGATGCAAAGTCACTCACCTTTCTCTTGTGGCGCAGCTTATAATGAAGCTATTTGAATTCAAGCTCATCCAGCACATCGTCGGCCTCGTAGGCAGCATCTTTGAGTTCCCTCAACCATGTGGCCAGAGCTGCGTCCCTGATCGGCCTTCCCTCCGCTGCCTGGATCACGGCCCGGATACGAGGAAGTCTAGCCTTCACATCCTCCACCATGGTCTTATCAGCAGTGAACTGATCATACCGGTCCTCCAAAAGCAGCAAAACCTTGTCAGCCAGTCTATTGAAGACGTAGGATACCATCAATTCTCCGACCATCATTCCGATCTTCTCCATATTGCGGGAAACTCCGGTTGCACAGTTGAAGACAGAGATCTTGCTCGGTCGGTCTTCTAACTAGCTTGCAACTTTACGCAGTACGATTAAATCTATGCACAGAGAAATTCTTGGCCACAGACTTGGTCTACGTATGGATAAGGGTCACTTGAATAAAATATAGCGCGTTAGGTGCGAGAGTCTCGCAACGAGTCGAAAGCAAATTTTACAGATATGTCTAGACTCCAAATTGCAAGCTTATGTCAATCTAATATTGGTGCCAGCAAGTATTTCAAATGTTTGTCCAAGGTGTTGGCCAAAGGGGATGGTTTTCTTCAGAAAAACACTATTGCCCAGAGGGTTCAGGTTGTACCTTTGGCACAAGAATACTTGATCGTTTTTTGTAACCTCAATCGTTGGATCGCATTTTACATAGCTTCAAAAAGCAACGTCAACTTTATATTCTGTACAGTGGATAGAGAGATATGATGTATTGTCTAAAATATGAGATTGGGAAAAAAAATCAACCATTTTTTCATGCGAAAGATATGAGGGAGCAAGATTTTAGTCTCACAGCGGTTGTTTAGCCAAACCATCTTAGTTTATAAGGCTTCGAAATCCTCCAACCTTTTAAAAAGCATTTTTTGGCCCGTGCAACGTGGTTCCAAGAGACAAAGCCGTGCAGAGTCCACCCCCGATGCCTACCATAGGAAGAACACCAAGACTCGGGTAGCTACTAGTCCCAGTCCCACATTTGATGCTGGATTCCGGTTCATCGGCTAAATGCAACAACAAATCTAAAATCATGTCTGTCTCTTTTTCCCTCCCAACCGGCCTATCCTGGATAAGCGAGCTGGTCTCTTTGGACACACTGTAACGGCCCAGTTACTTGAGCCTGTAGCACAGACGGCCCAACAATAATAAAAAAAAAAAATAATGCAGAGGAGGAGGAAGACTCCTAGCCGGAGTCTTCTTCCTTCCCGTTTCCGGCAAAATCGGACTCAAAGAGTCCGGCTAGGGTAGGAAATCCAGCACTATAAGATCCCCCATCCTTCCTTTAGGAATTTACAACAAAAATTTCAAAGAAAATCAAGGGATTTGAGAGATTTTCTCAAGGATCACCGTGGGTGGCTGATCGGAAGAGAGGAGGTCGTCGGAGCTAACTTTGGACGTCGGAGCAAGGTATTCTTCGTTCCCTATTGATCCTCCGATCGTCGGTGAACTTGGAAGCCGGCGAGGTGTCGGTTCGGATTCAAACAGGAATACCCTATTTATGTTAATTTTTTTTCTCTTCTTTTCTGTCGCCGGCAACAAGGATGGTGGCACTGCCACCGAGATGGTAACTCGCCGCCGTCGAGTCTTTGCCGAAAAGGGTGGTCGGAGGTGGCTCACCTGGCCAGTTGTGGGGGAGGCGCTCGGAAAGAGCGCGGGTTCCCTGTTTTTGACCGTGGGGAAGAGAAGAAGAAGAAGCCTCTTCTCTCTTCTCTAAAAATAATAATAATAATAATATATAATATATATATAATATAATTATATATATATATACATACATATACATATAATAAATAAAAATAATAAATAAAAATCAAATATATATATAAAATAAAAAAAAAGGGGGGGGATATGGGTAAGAGTCAGATAAACCTCAATATATATATATATATATATATATATATATTTTAGGAAATTTATTGGTTAAATTAATTTGTCTTGTTTGATAGGAGAATAGTCCAACGACCAGGAGGACAACGAGTAGGGTTTGATTTTTCAACTATAAGACTGTGAAATTGATTTCTCATTGATCGAGGTAAGAATCATTATACATGATCATCATCACATGTATATATTATTTTACTGTTAGTTTTGCATCGTTGGATTTGAGATCAATAAATTTATTATATGTATAATGTTGATATTTACTTGTGTGGTTGCGAGCATGAATATGTTTTCATCAGAGCATATGATGGCATGATTATATAGTTATGACATGTTTATTTTAAGTACACTGCAAAATTTGAATTGATTAATGAAGTCAAATATTATAATTTCATGAAAAATAGAGAGAAAGAGAAATGTGGTTTGGACTGACCTTGTCCTGTGGAATAGCTTGCCAGGAGCTTATGCCTGGGACAGCCTCCATAGGCTTATGTGTGGAAGAACTTGATCCGAGAAAGATCATGAATGATTTGATTCGAGAAAGATCACGGCTACTTGATCCGAGAAAGATTATAAATAGTTCGATCTGAGGAAGATCACAGAAATCGATCCGAATAAAAGATCGTCGCATGATCCTGGTTAGTCCAAAGCCAAAAAGGAATAAAAGGTTGTCATTCCGAAGATGTGAAA
Source organism: Elaeis guineensis (assembly GCF_000442705.2). Classification (NCBI taxonomy): domain Eukaryota; kingdom Viridiplantae; phylum Streptophyta; class Magnoliopsida; order Arecales; family Arecaceae; genus Elaeis; species Elaeis guineensis. The sequence continues at coordinate 96,190,114 of NC_025994.2, read as the reverse complement.
AATGAAACATATAATATGAAATTCAAAAATGAATGAAGATTTCACCTGATGATACATGATGATACATATGCATATTTGTGACAATATTCCAGTTATTATATACCTATGAGTTTTCTAAATTGTATTGATTTTAGAAATATTAATTTTATCTACTGGTTTGATGTACATGTGCAGTGATTCTTACTGAGCTGGAGAAGCTCATATTTCCTTCTTATTTTTTTTTCAGACTTACGGGATGCTTAGTTTGGACGGTTTGGGCGAGAGCAAATAAGAGCAGAAGCCTTTAGTAGTTTAGTTAGTCTAAATTTTCTGATACCAATGAACATTTGAATAAATTGTATTGAACAAAGTTTACATTTGATTTAAAGTTTTGACTCGGTGGATTGATTTGGTATTTACTTAGTTATTTAAATTTTTTTAAGTGTTAAATTAATAGGCCTTACATGATCTAGGGCGCTGCTCTAGGATTTGTGTGGCCGTGTCACGTGCCCAATTCAGATGCTGAATTTGGGGCGTGACACACACTCTTCTGCTTTGCATTGTAGTCCTTCAATTGTTCTTCCTTACTATTGATATCAAGATAAATCTCGTCAAAATTTCTCACAAGTTTCTTCAAATTTTCCAGGTCATCGTCGGGCATTATAAAACGCTGCAGAAGCTTAACAGCAGAGGATGCAAAGTCACTCATCTTTCTCTTTTTGAAAAGCTTATCATGAAGCTCGTTGAATTCAAGCTCATCCAGCACATCGTCCGCCTCGTAGGCAGCATCTTTAAGTTTCCTTAGCCATGCGGCCAGAACTTGGTCCTCGATCGGCCACCTTTCCGCTGCCTGGATTGGGGCTTGGATACAAGGAAGTCTAGCTTTCACATACTCCACCATATCAGCCATGGATTGATCCTCCAAATGCTGCGAAACCTTGTCAGCCAGTTTATTTCCGACGTAGGATGCAAACCATCCTCCAACCGTCATTACGATCTTCCCCATATCCATATTGGATGAGACTCACACTCGTGCTGCACAGTGGTAGTCTTCCTCTTTACGAGCTCAAGACAGGAAGGTTGCTACCTCGCAGCAAGGACCGCGTCTGCCCGTGCATCAATGGAAAAAAAAACTTACCCGTGTTAGGTACGAAATCTCTCAATTGGTCAAATACTGCAGACAAGACCGCGCCTATCACAATAAATATAGCCAGTTGGGTACCGAAATCTCGCAATTGGTCAAATATTGTGGCCAAGACCGCGGTTGGGTACCGAAATCTCGCAATTGATCAAATATTGTGGCCAAGACCGCATCTACGGGTCCGTCAATGGAATAAATTATAGGTCTACCCCAAAATATTAAAATTTTATCGAAAAAATTAATAAAAAATAAATTTAAAAAATACAGAGACCCATTTTTATATGCTCTATCTATCGTTGTTTGCAAGCTTTTAATTTAAAAAGATACAAATTGAGCAGTCCGAATTGATGAACAATCCTTCTTTTTATCATTATTCTTAAAATATTTTGAATCAGAAGATAGATGGTGACTCGCATCTCTCCGGTCCTAATCTATCTTTCTTCCTATAACTCCAATCAAATATAAGATTAATATTATTGCTCTAGAGACGCTTGCGTAAGACAGTTTTAAAAGAAAATAGAATAATAAAAGAGAGATGGAGAAATAGAATTAAACTGTACCAATTGTGCTGTTATTATGCTAATTATTTAGAAATTTGATTGACTATCAAATTGGTACGCTGAACTATCAGATAATATTTTAAAAATGATAAGCCGAATGTATCACTTGCCTCCATTTTTTGGGCCTAAGCTGTGTTTGCTTGGCTAAACCGAAGTTGAGCTATAAAATCAACCCAGGATGCTTTTGGAGGCCATTTAATGCTCGGCACGATTCTCATGTAGCCAATTCCATTCTCGAAGCATTGTGCATATGGGTAGGAATTTCAATGACGCAACCACTCCTCGAGGCATTGATCGTTACCATTTAGAGCTTTATTTAAAGGGCAGAAGCTTTAGTTGGTTTCCTCTGCATAACGAGTACTCTTCCATTTCTATGTTTTTCGTCTGTGGAAGCTTTGACTCCTTTCTCTTTCCTTTTGTAGGTTGGTTCTTTCTTCTTTCTTCTCTCTTCATCTCATTTTACTATCACGGTCGCCTCATTTGATAGTGAGCTTTTTATTAGCTGGTCAAATCATGCAGCTTCATCCTAGAATTCCCATGACTTTAATAACACTAAACCGGAGACTTAGTTCAATCCCGGCACCAAAGAGTGCGTTCTAGACTAGGACAACCTTAATTGATTCTGCGTCAATTATCATGTTCCAATCGGCTTCTTCCTCAAATTGCTTGAGGTTAAGGAGCAGGCACATGGTTGCTACCACACCCAAGTCAGTCTTTATGAGGAGACTCTAAAGGCTGAGTTGAGGCTTTCACTTCCTCCTTTCATAGTTCTCACCAATTTCCAATTAGTGCTTCCCCAATTGATTCCCAACTCATGGAGGATTATCATTGGCTTTCTATCTCTATTGGCTCTGCACAGTATTCAACCTATAATAGAGTTGTTCAATGCATGATACATACTTAAGAAGCATTCTATTGAGCACGATTGGTGGTACATCTCAATTCGAAAAGAGTTCCAATTGATTCAAAATGGTTCTTCTTTAGTTATGGTTGGAAGAACTGCTTCTTTTTTGTGTTATCTGAGCAGTCCTAGGGATTCGATATTTTGTGGGTACCCTCAAGAAAAATTTAAACTAAGTTGCTATCCTCTCCAACGTTAAGTAGAAGATTTTTGAATCCTTACATAGCATCAAGGCTCCTCTTGTTCTAGAGTTGTTGACCAAGCAAGCGCTAGTCAACACCAAGCTAGGTCTTGCTAGACCTCAAGGTAAGGATCTCTCTATCTTTTTGATTTTCTGGCATGTTACCAATTTTTTTTAACTTCATTTTTATTTCTATAGATACGGCAAATAAGTTGATGGTGAGAAAAATGGTCATCGTCAAATGCGAGGTGACGATGGAAGATCGATCGTCAATCATCTACCCAGAGACCATATGGTGCTTCTCCCTCTTGCCCGAGTTGGGGCACAACTGCAACCACCCCAACCTTGCAAGCTAGTCAGCTCCATTTAGAGATGGTCATGCATAAGGGATAAGCTAGAAGAGCTTGGTGGCAACAAAGCTACGAAGGTTCGAGAAACAAATTGTTTTTTGAGGGATTTAATTGTTATCTTCTCTTTTCCTATCTTGGTAGGCTGGAGCTGTTGAGGATTCATTAGATGTGCTATAAAAAATTGGCCATGAGCCTCCTATAATAGGATAAGAGTTCATTATTTTGGTAGTTAAAACCCAATAGATAGGTTTCATGTAAGACACTTGAAATGCTTGCCCCATAAATGAGAATTTTAGGTGTGAATCAAACATCATCTTTGAGGCGGTTGTTGTAGGCATGGAATTAAATTAGGAGTGGAATTGTGAGCGGCGTTTAGGGTTGATGCCATGTGTCAAGGAATTCATAATATCTCATTTCCTGTTTAAAATTGTTATTGGCAATAAAGTTTTAGAGTTTTTGTAAGTAGAACTTTAAAAAATAGAGTTTCTCTGAGAAATTATTTGCTGTTTGGTAACTGTATTTCTAAAAGACTACATGTGAAATTTTAACATATATTTGGTAATCAAAATAAAAAAATATATTTGATATGATAAAATAACAAAAAGATATATTGCATAATATTGTATACCAGAGTATAATATAATATTATATTATATATTACTATAAATTAAAAAATTATTATATTATATATACTATATAATATTAAATACTATAGCATAATAATATGATATGATACGACACGATATGATATAATGTAGTAATGTATTATTAATAAGACATTATTATTGCAATATAATATCATGTAATATAATATTATAATATAATTTAATTATAATTATAATGTAATATATAATGCAATATGATATAATAATATGGTAATGTAATATAACAATATAATATAGCATGGATTATAATTTAATCTAATAATAAATTATAATGTAGTATTCTAATAAATATTATTATCTTATTAATATAATAATATTTTACAATATTCTATTATATATTGTGATTATATTAATATGTTATATTATCATAATAACGATATTTTGATAATATAATATTATAATATAATTTTATGATAACTAAATAGAATATAATATTATGTAATATAATCTAATATATTATATTATTGATATAATAATATAATACAATATTCTATTATATCATGACTATAATAATAAAATATTATATTATAAAAATATGTTATATTATACTTTCTACATTATTATATTTTAGAATTATATATTTTATAAAAATATAATATATTTTTAATTTATTATTTTAGTATATGATATTTATTATATAATAATATAGAATGATATAATATGAAATGATATAAACTGTAATTATGAGATTTATTAATCGCCATTTTGGTCATTATAAAAAATTAATTAAAACCAAAATAGCTTTTTAATATTGGTCAAAAAATATTTTTGAGGAGAAGCTACAAAATTGAGCTTTTCTTAAATAGATCTTTTTAGCTTTCTGATAAAAATAATTTTTTTAATTTTTTATCAAATACTATTATATCATCCAAAAAAAAAAATTAGAAGATGGAAAAGTACTTTCTGAACATCCAAAAGCTCCGCCAAAAGGTGCCTAAGCTTTGTTTGGGATCAGTAAATTGCATTGTAATAGATAGAAAAGTAACCACCCAAAAAGATTTGAAACTTGCTAGTGTGCTAGTCTAATGAATATATTACAAATTTATGCACTGCATGTATACAAATGATATCTATACATTGATTGATCAGGTGTAGAATGCTCCAATCCCTACTCTTTCTTACTATTCAAGTTTCATTTTGATTACAATTTTGACTCTAATCGTGAATCAAGCATGTTAAAGAATATAACCATTCCAATTTCCACTGCAATCCATTTCAATTTCGATTCTAATCACAGATCAAAAGTGCCCGTGTCCAACTAGGATCTCACCTTTCTAGTAGCAATTTCAGTTTATATATTGTCTTTTTAACAAAACGCACCCACCTTGCGTAGTTCTTTTAGGTTAGCAATCGACAGTGTATGTGCAAAAGAATCAAAAGAGTAGGCGTAAAAGATTTTGATTTAAATTCTAAATGCAGTCCATCCCGCTTCTTCTAATGTGCAAGGCATGTGATAGATGCTGGTCTGGATAAGGCACACTCTTTTAATTCTGCTCCTCGGATCACACAGCTAAACCTTTTTCATCTCAAAGTGTATTTGCAAACAGTAAGTAGCATCTAACCTACACGCCTCCTACGTTCTGGGAACCTTTCCTTCTCAGAGGCAACTGTAATTATGATCCTGCATCACATGAACACATGTTATAAATCAGCTTGGAATAAAGCCCACTTGTTTTGAACAATCAAGCCCCGCTTTAGAACCAGAATAAAGCCACCTAGTCTTAGTTTGGTGTTGATCCACGCTAAGCTGGCTTTCTGGATGGGATCATAGTTGAACCCACCATCTCAGAGTCAAGTGATGAGGTAATCACCTTTCTCAGCAAACCGATCAAGACATTAAGATCAACGAAGTTCTATAACTCTAAGAATCTAATCTGGTAGTACCAGAAAACCCAGTCACGATGATTCATACTAGGTGAAAGGTACTGATCAATGGGCTAAATTGGACTTAGAACCTAAGGCCAGTAACCTATCATTACCTAATTCCGAACCAGAGCGGACAGCCTGAAGTTTGTGCTCTCCAGCAGTAATGAGAAACGATGAAACAGTCTCATTAACAAGTGAGCTCCTGTACGACTGATTCATGTCCGAACCAAATCTCTATGGAACAACCTTGCCTGCAATTACATTGGTGGCGATGAGCAAAGTAGCAAGAAAGCGTGAAAGGAACCCTGTTGGCCTACTCCAGCCAGGTTGGCCACTCACGTGGGTCACTATATAGCGCAGGGCCCTGGCAGTCAACAGGTCTGTATCCATTAAAAACCGTAAACAAGCAGTGAGTTCCCATATTTACCCAAAGAAAAAAACGGAGTAAGTTCCCACGTCAAAGACGCCATTATGAAAAGTAGTAGAAAATTAACATAGACTTATCGTAATTTGAGTTCTCCCTGGAAATATGTGACTTGGGGCAAAACAAGGCAGGACTTCAGTACAACAAAATGCAATTAATTACAAAGTAAACGACAAGTCTCAAAACAAATCCAAGAACACGGACCAATTTGGTTGAACTTCAGAGACTACCTGCAAATTAATGACAGCTCACTCTGCTGGTGTCATGTAAACTTTATCCAATTTTCAGAGTAGAATTGCAATTTTGAATTTTGAAGACTGTGATCTTATAGTAGACATTTCATACATGTTCAAACTGTATATGGCATCAAGATCATTGTAACAAATTATCGTGGCATTCTAGAGTTAATCACAGATGCCCTGTTAAATAAGCATTCTCCCTCGGTTGTTAAAACGCAGTTCAGACCTAAAGACAGAATACAACAAAATTCAAAGGCAAAACCATCTAGGTGATCGTATATTATTTCTAGCAAAATGCTTAAAACAGACATTTTCCACCTACATTAAATTCCCATCATAATTGATGATTCCTGATTAATGTCTCAGCAATGGAATGGTGCAGATGGAAAAGCCCCAATTTGTTCATTAAGCCCTCTTCTTTCGCACGGAAGGGGCATGAGAGGAAGTAGCAATTGTGCGGCGAGGGTGAGAGAGACATCCCCGTAGGATTGCAAAGAGGGCGAGGAGAATACATTTGAATTAACCTGTCTGATGCCTTGCCTGAAAGCATCAGCTCTGCCATCAGAGCAGCCTGAATGAATAAACCCAGCATCAGACACAGTAGAAATAACTGGAACAAAAACATTATCCAACTATGTATATCAGGAACAGAAATGATATAGGTTTCCTGTAGGTATATTCATCCACCACGGCAACCTAATAAAGGTTGCTGGATATCACAGCCAACATTAAATGGATAAATCTGATAACAGCCAATGGTCACTTATTGTTTACCAACCCAGAATACTTGCGGTTTATCAAGGCAACGGACTAACCCCTCCCTCCAGAACTAATGACTTGTCAATTTCTTCCAAGCATAAGTGGAAGTATTGTGGGCATTCCTATCTTTCTATGCTAAGCTGGACCAACTCATTTCTGTCATTTTTCAAAGGATAAGCCAATCTTTTTAAACCAATTCTTCCCAGGAAGTGAGACAAGACTTTTACAAAAGAAGATGAGTTTATTGTCTATGCTGGTTTGGTGAAGAGTCGAGTAGATTCACATGTTCTTCATCTCAGTGGCACTCTAGAGCTGCAGAAGGTTTTGATTATAATGCACAAGCACGTGCCTTGTTCGACACAAACAATAAAGCTAGTATGAGCATAATTTGATTGAAGTATCAGATTAACTGATAGAATTGGCACTCATTTGCATCGCCAGTAATAGTTAGTAATATCTGAATTTATGATTAGTTTTCCTTGGATTTAAGTTGTAGTAGCAAATGGTCTCTGTAATACATGTTAAGAATAAAATAGAAAGTTTGGAAAAGTAATAAACTTTAATTTTGATACATTTGAACTTCACAGTGAATAAGAAGCATTGTCACACAGCTAATGAGAGAGGAAACCTTTATTTTTTTTGAGACCAGACCATTCTCTCCAATTATAGTGGAAATCTTGCTGAATAGAACTTATTAAATCGATAAGGATTCAATATTTGAAACAAATTTAGTTAGAGAAATATGTTAGGGCTCCCATTTCTCAAGGAAGGTTGGGAAGGCAGGTCAGTTGGGATGGTTAGTGGCTAGATTTTTGAGGATTGGGAAGGGAATGAGGAGATAGTTGAAGCATTTAGGGTGCACAGCCGGACAAAGGTGACACATGGTTGTGTTAGAATTGAATCTTAAAGCCAAGCACCAAATCCACCCTTTTCACTGCATTTCCAAGACATTTGAGGAAAAACATCTTGGATTTAAGCTGTACGAGCAAATGGGTCAGTAATATATGTCAGGCATAAAATAGAAAGTTTGAAAAAGTAATAAACTTTAATTTTAATACATTTGAACTTCACTGCGAACAAGAAGCATTGTGACATAGGGGATGACAGGAAACCTTTACTTTTTTTGAGACCACACCATTCTCTCCAATTACAGTGCAAATCTTGTTGAATTGTACTTAGTAAATTGATATGGATTCAAAATCTGAAACAAATTTAGGAAACTCAGATAAATATGAGAGGTCTACCTTTCTCAAGGAAGTGTGGAAGGGCAGGTTTCTTGTGATGAGTGGTGCCTAGATTTCTGAAAGTATTGGGAAGGGAAGGAGGGGACGGGATGTGTTTAGGATGCACCATCGCAAAAAGGTGAAACATGGTAGTGTTAGAATCGCATCTTAAAGCCAAGGGCTTAATCCACTTCCTTCCATTGTGTTAGAATCTCCCAGCTGAATAAGGCCAAAAATATGGTGTTCGATTGTGTAGAAGAAAAGGGTCTTGCTATCTTCTTTGCTTTCAATAAAATTAAAGGTAGCGGGGGAAAACGTGAAGTAATTGCGAGAAAACAAAGAAATAGCCTCTTAGGATTCGGTTTCACTAGCAGTTCCAGTCTCACAGGTAAAGTTTCAGTTTTAGACCTTCTCCGAGTATTGGAGTTTAAGATTAAAAAGTCTGCAACAATTCAAGAAAATGAGAAAAGCAAGAAAAATCAAAGAAAAATATTTCCCATCATTTAACTTTGTTTATGATATTTAGGAACATAATTCACATAGTTTAGCTGGTTTTAGGCTGAAATCAAACTGTATTAAATACTCTATTTGGTAAAATAACAACCAATGAAGCATAAACTAGCAAGACAAGTGCATAAAATAAATTGAGATACCGCAAACTATTTTGTGGTGCGTTATGCAAAGACACCATCATCACAACATCGGTGGGAGTATTGATAGGAATATTGATAGTAATGAGCTAGCTCACCACCAATCAATATAATTATGAAATGTCAATTTTATACAGAATATTATTTTGGTGAACTGTATCATATCTATTTGTCTATAATAATTTTTGTAAAGTACTATACTAAGGATTATTTTAGAGGCCTTGACCTGTCAAGGACAGCTGATCATGTACTTATGCTCTCTTTCAACTTAAGAAAAAGAAAAGAAAATCAATTGCAAATTGGCATTATATAGCCTATTATACTTAAATAAAGAAAGAAATGATGACAATGTGATTGCAAACTGGGTCAGTTATGGTTCAATCTCCACCGAAACAGATTTGATCATGGCTGAAACTTGGAACCTCAGTGACCTCCTAAGATCTCAAACCTAAAAGGGATAGAAAATGATCAAGGGAGGAGACAAAGCAAATCAACACAACATCTTACATTGCCATCTTTGTCATGATTCCAACTCAAGCACCATTTAAATCAACATTGAGTCAAAAACAACTTCTCAAAGCCATACTGTAAGAGCAAAGCACTTATTTCATAGTTCTTGCTCATGATTGGATGCCTTAATTGTTTCTGTTAGAACCATTTTACAAATTGAAAGGTTCCATTTCGCCGGACTTCCTGCATTCATAGGAACATTTATCTAGAGGAATGTTCAGTTCAAAATTTCATGTGCTAAATTTCAGTTCAAGTCATGGAAATGCATTCCAACAAATCATATTTCTCTGTGTGAAACCAAGCAAATGCTTGGTGGATCCGTTCTTGGGGCCAAGGTAAATTTGATATCCTGCATTTTACAAATGCTGCACCTGAAAACATATCTAGTGGGAAGAACAGCAGATGGTTAGAGTAGACCAAAGCCAACAATACTCTGATCTGCCTGTGCGCACCCCACTCTGCTCTCAGCATGCACTGGGGAGAGGTTCCAGGTTCAGACACAGAAAATGGCGTTTGTCACCGTTCTCACAAAATGATGACAGTCTAATTTCAACATAATGAAAAGCATAAACAACTAAAGTTCAAACACAGTCAGAAGAATAATATTTTTAGCAGCAGGTTCCTACTTATTCTGGATGGCTATTTGCAAATGACACAAGAACCTATGCTGGTCTGAATACCATTATTCTGGGCTAGTCATATGCAAACGGATCCAGACACTTGGTTTTGACAGATTTTCAAAATGCTCTCTCAAAAGCAGCTTCAGAAATTGGCCTTCATACATCATACATAAGTCTAGACTTCATAGCAGCAGGAATTAATAGGATAGAGGATGCTACAGCAGCTCCAAATATACGATGCGAAGTTGAACATGCTGCACTCAGTTGTGGCTTGTTCAGGGGCAGATGTGGTGATAATGGACGGTTTGAAACAATTTTGGTGGATTCAGATAAGGCTCAACTTGCATGGAGGTCTCAGCTTCCATGGGAAGAATTCCTTGGCTGTGAAGTTTCGAAATAGAAAGAAGATCCACAAGGGGACCTAGTGAAAGTTTTGCCATCCCCAAGTTGCTCGAGGCTTAGAAGTGACCAGTGAAACCAACCTGTGTTACAACATCAAGAACTGGTGCCAGTGAGAGGATCTGAGAAAATTGAATGCGGCATGATTTTTGCACCATAATGAAGCAACCATATACATGTGCTATCTTCATTTTATAGAGATATTGAGCCTACTAAAAGCCACGAACGCTTAATGGCTCTAGTTGTTCTGCATGTGAATATATACTTAGTGTTGTCACAGAACTGAAGAAATCTAGTAAATATTAATAGCATAAGCTCAGATGCAAGACATAGGCAGCTGGCTGAGAGCAATATCAACAGCAAAGCAAGCAAACTCCTTAACTAAAACAAGCTCGTCACAGATGCATGGCTAGCAAACCATGGACTTCTTTTAAGGAAGAATACCAGGTGAGTTGATTCCTCTTAGAGATTTGCACCAACAGCATATATTATGAAGGTCAGTTGGTCAAACACGCCAGCCCCCTTCAGTCATTGATATTTTTAGCAGCATATACTTTGGTAGACATAGAAACAGGATCGAATCAAGTTGCAAGGGATCAAGTTGTCTGAGATTGTAAACAATTGTCCAAAATTTTATTTTATCATTGGAAAATGGAAATGAAAATGAACAGTTGATATTTTATCATTGAAAATTGAAATTTTTCCCTCCTACCATGAAGTGCAAATGGAGAATCTATATGAAGCGTGTAATGAGCAGTTGGTTTGAACTTACATGCTCCTGTACTAAAACAATTAGCAGTTAAATCCTACAGAGTCAAGAAATAAACTAGAGACAATCTAGATAGGCAGTGCAACATAAGCATCCTCATCGGTTTGCTTGGCTTTAAGCAAGAAATCTTGATGATCAAGCTTCATTATGGAGACAAGTCCGAAACTGAGGTTTTATGCAGGTCACACTTACATCAACATCCCAGCAATGAACCAATGATACACAGAAATATATTTGAGGAGCAAACTGAGAATTTTGCAGCTTTACCTCAGGTTCGACCCTTTTCAAGAAATTTGATGTGGTGCACCAAAAGTGCTTTTCTAGAGAAATTAGTATTGCAAGTGATAGGAAAAAATTTTGCAACATAAGCACAGCCAAGAGTTTGAGTCCTTAATCAAAAATTGAGATGCACCAGTTAAGCCTTCCAAATGAAAAACTCCCAGCAAGCAACTTATGCCACAGAACAATTGGATGAAGTTATAAGAAAAACAGAGGATCGAAGAAAAAATAGGCAGAAAAATGGAGTCTATTTTCGAAATTTAGAAAACTTTATCCCACTATATGGTTTGTATGTGAACTGCAATTTCTGCCAAAAGCTAAAATTTCATTACTGGATAAACTGCTATGAACGGTGGTTGGGGTTGCAATTTGTATATTATCCACTTTGACAAAAAAAATGTTGTGGTTGTATGTCCCCTTCACATGTAACAGAATTTAATTGCTTTAATATGATTCCAATTGGAAGATCTTAACACCCTTTACTTCCATTAATATACTTTTTAAAATTAAATGTAAGATTTCAGAAATCCTAAGTTTCCCGAGAGAACCTTGTAGTGAACTTACATAGGAACTGACAAACCTTTACTTATCTTAAAGTAATTCGCAAAAATAAGGATAAGAAATTTGGAGTATTCAGATTTTACAATAGCACCTCTTAGTGAAACAGCCAAGGCACATCAATTGGCACAATTAACCCAATATCAACCATTCTACAATGAACCTTTTTTCTTTTTTACTTTTTTTTTTTTTTTTGTGAGGAAAAGGGAAGCAGAGGTACTGTCACCTGGCTTTTATTAGAAGTGGATATTCACATAGGATAAGAAAAGAAACCAGAGACTACATGCTCTGGGGTGTTAACAGAGCTCCTCTAAGTTACAATGAACCATTGGTAGCAACAACAATCATGACTTTAGAAATATACTGCTTGTATATATTCTATTTTCATCTCTTTCCACAATTAACCCAATATGTCTTTCGTTATAACACATTAATCTTACCACAACACATATGAGGTCCATAGAACAATCTGGACTCACAAAAATGGAAAATCGTGCATAAAATCTAAAAGAAAATGAAGACTAAGAGCATAGAATTAATGCAAGTCAACAACTTTGAAAGTGCTAGGCATGAATTATCAATTATCATACTAAGAAATGCCTTTCAAGTTTTGCATATAGAAGGATGACATCATAAGAAATGCTGTTATATAACCCAACAATGTTATGATTCTATGAAAATAATAAAATCTGTCCCCAAATATCATTTTCCCCACCTTTTAAATAGAAACCATGAACATATACAAAGCAGTAGTTATGGTCATGCTCATGAACCATTACTGGTCTTCAAGCATCTTAAATATAAGTTCATATGCCATGTTTATTTCTCTGAAGAACAAAGGCCAGGTATCAAATGTTGACTAATTTTTCTGAGACCTAATCTACAAAAAAAAAGAGATTTGTGCATATAATCATGGAAAAGAGTAAAGCATCCATGCCCTTAGGACAGCATATGAGCATAAATTGCATGAACTCATTTGAAACAAAATTATGCTTTTCAAAAAGTTAGACTCATACCAGAAACAAAATTATGCTTTTCAAATTTATTATTAAAGAACCCTATTGATTGATCTTGACTTTAATTCGATCTGTGCCTCACGATTTCTTGATCAAGTCACTTGAATCTGACTCTCAGATCAAAGATCCTAAATTGCCCTGGTATCTAGATGGTCCGACACATTCGGTCAACGGTCCTCTTTCCTTATGATTTAATCTTATTATATTTATGGAATAGAATTTGATAATGATTTGATATTTTAAATAGGATTAGCTGATTCTTCTTACGAAGTCTGAAGATCTAAGATGAAAGAGGTAAGTGAATTTTATGCTCCTTATTTATTTTAAAATAATCATGTTTTTATGTAAAGAATTGGTATTGATGAAATCATAATTTTTCATAAAATAAGCATCGGCATATGTGATATGAAAAAGCATGTTTTATTATGAGCATTGATTTCATGAATATGTCTTATGAAAATAGCATGATTATGAAGCATGAATTTCATTGTTTTTCCATCTATGTATATGTATGCTTTAAGAAAAAGATATAATGATTTCAAAGGCTCTCAGATGGCTATGAATAAATTTCTTCGGGAAGGTCGACATCCGGAGCTAGCATCCACACGAAACATGGCCCTGCCAACGGGTATAAAGTTGGCACATGAATTAAGAACTCTGTCGATTAAGAAATATGGTCCTGTCATGGGTATAATAGTGACCTTAGCACGAATATCTGTGAGCAATGTTTTGAAACATGACATGAATACATGATGAAAATGATTTACGATTCATAATTGTGAAATATACATGATTTATGCATGCATGATGAGCTTATAACTTGTTTTATTATATGCTCTATGAAATATTTATTTTTACAATAATTGTTATTTGCTAAATGATGCATTATCATAGAAAACTTATGCTTGATCCGGTAAGGAAGCGGAAGTCTACTTACTGAGCTAGTGTAGCTCATATTCTTTTTATTTTCTTTTTGTTTGAACAGAGAAATAAGGTTAGGATCGACAAAAGGAATCCAAGCTTGAAGATCGGCATAGCAAGCTGAAAAATTTAGCAGCAGAAGTTTAATTTATTTTATAATCATGGATCTATAATTATTTATGAATGTTGAGATTCGGGTTAGTACTTGCTTTTGGATTTAGATGCTCTGAACCATTATTGGTTCGATTATTTGATGAATAATAGAATTGAATCTTTTTATTTGATAGATATTAGGTGATTATGATGGATTAGCTTCGTGTTATCGTGGGCTGCATCCCTCGGTAGCATGGCCGTGTTATGTCCCGGATTTGGGGCGTGATAACTTCTCCATATAAATGCCGCAGGTTAATTAATTTGTTCATGTCTTCTGGCAACCTAATAGAGCAGTATGATAGCACGTTCAAAACTTGCAGATGACATAGACAACAAATTGATTCGGGCAGCTGTTCGATCTTAGTGCAGGAGACATCTAAGTACCGTAGATGTAATAACCTACCAATAGCATCCGGTAGTCTGCTTCACATTTAAGTAAGATAAATCCAAAACACGCAGACTTTTTGATTGGCTTAACATGCCATCAAGAAAACGGTAAAATTTTTCAGAATCATAATCACCAAAGAATAAAATGGACCGTAGGTTTTGAAGTTTACAGGTGCCCATAACTGCATCCAATTTATCAGTCCTCAGAGTCAAGTGGCGAATTGTCTCTGGAATTTCTCCTTTCTCATCACTAATGACCAAACATTCATCCAACGAAACACAAACTGCCAATTCTCTTATCAGATCGTGCATCACGTACTTATTATTCAGAGTTGGTAGAAAGAAGTACCTGCTGGTTAATTCCTCAAATATCTGACTTCCGATGTCCTCCATTCTCATTCTTACCCCATTCTTGTTCTGAATAAAACCTTGAGCCATCCACATCTGGACTAACCGATCTTTTTCAAAAACATAGCTCTTGGGAAACATGGAGCAGTATGCGAAGCATTGCTTTAGATTTGCATTCAAGTGTTCATAACTTAAAGCCAGAGATGGAAGGATATTATCTAAAACATCACTATTTTGCCACCACTCACTTTCTAAGATCATGTTCCAGGAATTCTCATTTAGTTTGGACTTCAATAAACTTCCCACTACCTTTCCAGCTAGAGGTAATCCATGCAGTTTTTCAGATATTTTCCTTCCTATTGTTTGCAATTTTTCTCTTCGCTCTTCCTCAAGATTGTTTTCACCAAAAGCACAATGTTCGAAAAGTCTCCAGAAGTCATCTTCCTGCAGACTCTTCAAATCTATCGGGTCCATCGTGCCCATGACTTCTGCCACTATTGGACTTTGAGTTGTCACCAGAACCATGCTTCCTTTTGCTCCAGATGTCAAGACACCACGGAGTTCTTTCCACTTGCTACCAGTCTCATCCCACACATCATCAAGGACAAACAAAAACCTCTTGTTCCTCGTAGCATCTCTAAGTCTCCCTAGAAGGCCATCCAAACTAATATCGTCCCAAATTTGGGCATATACCGAGTCATATACAACCAGCTCTTTGGAAATCCGCTTGACATCAAAATTGTCAGACACATACACCCACTTCCTCAGCTCAAAATGCTTTACTACTCTTTCATGATTATAAATCAGTTGAGTCAGAGTAGTCTTGCCAACACCCCCAATGCCTACTATAGGAAGAACACCAAGACTCGGGTAGCTACTAGTCCCAGCCCCACATGTCATGCTAGATTCCGGTTCATCCGCTGAAGCCAACAAGACATCCAATATCATGTCTGTCTCTCTGCGTCTCCCAAACACAATAACCTGGATAACCGAGCTGGTCTCTCTGGTCACACTTCTCTGCTTTGAGTTGTAGTCCTTTAATTGTTCCTCTATGTAATTGATATTGGTATAAATCTTGTCAAGATTTCCCACAAGATTCTTCAAGTTTTCCAGCTCATTATCGGACATTATAAAATGCTTGAGAAGCTTAACAGCAGAGGATGCAAAGTCACTCACCTTTCTCTTGTGGCGCAGCTTATAATGAAGCTATTTGAATTCAAGCTCATCCAGCACATCGTCGGCCTCGTAGGCAGCATCTTTGAGTTCCCTCAACCATGTGGCCAGAGCTGCGTCCCTGATCGGCCTTCCCTCCGCTGCCTGGATCACGGCCCGGATACGAGGAAGTCTAGCCTTCACATCCTCCACCATGGTCTTATCAGCAGTGAACTGATCATACCGGTCCTCCAAAAGCAGCAAAACCTTGTCAGCCAGTCTATTGAAGACGTAGGATACCATCAATTCTCCGACCATCATTCCGATCTTCTCCATATTGCGGGAAACTCCGGTTGCACAGTTGAAGACAGAGATCTTGCTCGGTCGGTCTTCTAACTAGCTTGCAACTTTACGCAGTACGATTAAATCTATGCACAGAGAAATTCTTGGCCACAGACTTGGTCTACGTATGGATAAGGGTCACTTGAATAAAATATAGCGCGTTAGGTGCGAGAGTCTCGCAACGAGTCGAAAGCAAATTTTACAGATATGTCTAGACTCCAAATTGCAAGCTTATGTCAATCTAATATTGGTGCCAGCAAGTATTTCAAATGTTTGTCCAAGGTGTTGGCCAAAGGGGATGGTTTTCTTCAGAAAAACACTATTGCCCAGAGGGTTCAGGTTGTACCTTTGGCACAAGAATACTTGATCGTTTTTTGTAACCTCAATCGTTGGATCGCATTTTACATAGCTTCAAAAAGCAACGTCAACTTTATATTCTGTACAGTGGATAGAGAGATATGATGTATTGTCTAAAATATGAGATTGGGAAAAAAAATCAACCATTTTTTCATGCGAAAGATATGAGGGAGCAAGATTTTAGTCTCACAGCGGTTGTTTAGCCAAACCATCTTAGTTTATAAGGCTTCGAAATCCTCCAACCTTTTAAAAAGCATTTTTTGGCCCGTGCAACGTGGTTCCAAGAGACAAAGCCGTGCAGAGTCCACCCCCGATGCCTACCATAGGAAGAACACCAAGACTCGGGTAGCTACTAGTCCCAGTCCCACATTTGATGCTGGATTCCGGTTCATCGGCTAAATGCAACAACAAATCTAAAATCATGTCTGTCTCTTTTTCCCTCCCAACCGGCCTATCCTGGATAAGCGAGCTGGTCTCTTTGGACACACTGTAACGGCCCAGTTACTTGAGCCTGTAGCACAGACGGCCCAACAATAATAAAAAAAAAAAAATAATGCAGAGGAGGAGGAAGACTCCTAGCCGGAGTCTTCTTCCTTCCCGTTTCCGGCAAAATCGGACTCAAAGAGTCCGGCTAGGGTAGGAAATCCAGCACTATAAGATCCCCCATCCTTCCTTTAGGAATTTACAACAAAAATTTCAAAGAAAATCAAGGGATTTGAGAGATTTTCTCAAGGATCACCGTGGGTGGCTGATCGGAAGAGAGGGAGGTCGTCGGAGCTAACTTTGGACGTCGGAGCAAGGTATTCTTCGTTCCCTGTTGATCCTCCGATCGTCGGTGAACTTGGAAGCCGGCGAGGTGTCGGTTCGGATTCAAACAGGAATACCCTATTTATGTTAATTTTTTTTCTCTTCTTTTCTGTCGCCGGCAACAAGGATGGTGGCACTGCCACCGAGATGGTAACTCGCCGCCGTCGAGTCTTTGCCGAAAAGGGCGGTCGGAGGTGGCTCACCTGGCCAGTTGTGGGGGAGGCGCTCGGAAAGAGCGCGGGTTCCCTGTTTTTGACCGTGGGGAAGAGAAGAAGAAGAAGCCTCTTCTCTCTTCTCTAAAAAATAATAATAATAATAATATATAAATATATATATATAATATAATTATATATATATATACATACATATACATATAAAATAAATAAAAATAATAAATAAAAATCAAATATATATATAAAATAAAAAAAAAGGGGGGGGATATGGGTAAGAGTCAGATAAACCTCAATATATATATATATATATATATATATATATTTTAGGAAATTTATTGGTTAAATTAATTTGTCTTGTTTGATAGGAGAATAGTCCAACGACCAGGAGGACAACGAGTAGGGTTTGATTTTTCAACTATAAGACTGTGAAATTGATTTCTCATTGATCGAGGTAAGAATCATTATACATGATCATCATCACATGTATATATTATTTTACTGTTAGTTTTGCATCGTTGGATTTGAGATCAATAAATTTATTATATGTATAATGTTGATATTTACTTGTGTGGTTGCGAGCATGAATATGTTTTCATCAGAGCATATGATGGCATGATTATATAGTTATGACATGTTTATTTTAAGTACACTGCAAAATTTGAATTGATTAATGAAGTCAAATATTATAATTTCATGAAAAATAGAGAGAAAGAGAAATGTGGTTTGGACTGACCTTGTCCTGTGGAATAGCTTGCCAGGAGCTTATGCCTGGGACAGCCTCCATAGGCTTATGTGTGGAAGAACTTGATCCGAGAAAGATCATGAATGATTTGATTCGAGAAAGATCACGGCTACTTGATCCGAGAAAGATTATAAATAGTTCGATCTGAGGAAGATCACAGAAATCGATCCGAATAAAAGATCGTCGCATGATCCTGGTTAGTCCAAAGCCAAAAAGGAATAAAAGGTTGTCATTCCGAAGATGTGAAAAATGAAACATATAATATGAAATTCAAAAATGAATGAAGATTTCACCTGATGATACATGATGATACATATGCATATTTGTGACAATATTCCAGTTATTATATACCTATGAGTTTTCTAAATTGTATTGATTTTAGAAATATTAATTTTATCTACTGGTTTGATGTACATGTGCAGTGATTCTTACTGAGCTGGAGAAGCTCATATTTCCTTCTTATTTTTTTTTCAGACTTACGGGATGCTTAGTTTGGACGGTTTGGGCGAGAGCAAATAAGAGCAGAAGCCTTTAGTAGTTTAGTTAGTCTAAATTTTCTGATACCAATGAACATTTGAATAAATTGTATTGAACAAAGTTTACATTTGATTTAAAGTTTTGACTCGGTGGATTGATTTGGTATTTACTTAGTTATTTAAATTTTTTTAAGTGTTAAATTAATAGGCCTTACATGATTCTAGGGCGCTGCTCTAGGATTTGTGTGGCCGTGTCACGTGCCCAATTCAGATGCTGAATTTGGGGCGTGACACACACTCTTCTGCTTTGCATTGTAGTCCTTCAATTGTTCTTCCTTACTATTGATATCAAGATAAATCTCGTCAAAATTTCTCACAAGTTTCTTCAAATTTTCCAGGTCATCGTCGGGCATTATAAAACGCTGCAGAAGCTTAACAGCAGAGGATGCAAAGTCACTCATCTTTCTCTTTTTGAAAAGCTTATCATGAAGCTCGTTGAATTCAAGCTCATCCAGCACATCGTCCGCCTCGTAGGCAGCATCTTTAAGTTTCCTTAAACATGCGGCTAGAACTTGGTCCTCGATCGGCCACCTTTCCGCTGCCTGGATTGGGGCTTGGATACGAGGAAGTCTAGCTTTCACATACTCCACCATATCAGCCATGGATTGATCCTTCAAATGCTGCGAAACGTTGTCAGCCAGTTTATTTCCGACGTAGGATGCAAACCATCCTCCGACCGTCATTACGATCTCCCCCATATCCATATTGGACGAGACTCACACTCGTGCTTCACAGTGGTAGTCTTCCTCTTTACGAGCTCAAGACAGGACGGTTGCTACCTCGCAGCAAGGACCGCGTGTGCCCGTGCATCAATGGAAAAAAAAACTTACGTGTTAGGTACGAAATCTCTCAATTGGTCAAATACTGCGGACAAGACCGCGTCTATCACAATAAAAATAGCCAGTTGGGTACCGAAATCTCGCAATTGGTCAAATATTGTGGCCAAGACCGCGGTTGGGTACCGAAATCTCGCAATTGATCAAATATTGTGGCCAAGACCGCATCTACGGGTCCGTCAATGGAATAAATTATAGGTCTACCTCAAAAAATTAAAATTTTATCAAAAAAATTAATAAAAATAAATTTAAAAAATACAGAGACCCATTTTTATATGCTCTATCTATCTTTGTTTGCAAGCTTTTAATTTAAAAAGATACAAATTGAGCAGTCCGAATTGATGAACAATCCTTCTTTTTATCATTATTCTTAAAATATTTTGAATCAGAAGATAGATGGTGACTCGCATCTCTCCGGTCCTAATCTATCTTTCTTCCTATAACTCCAATCAAATATAAGATTAGTATTATTGCTCTAGAGACGCTTGCGTAAGACAGTTTTAAAAGAAAATAGAATAATAAAAGAGAGATGGAGAAATAGAATTAAACTGTACCAATTGTGCTGTTATTATGCTAATTATTTAGAAATTTGATTGACTATCAAATTGGTACGCTGAACTATCGGATAATATTTTAAAAATGATAAGCCGAATGTATCACTTGCCTCCATTTTTTGGGCCTAAGCTGTGTTTGCTTGGCTAAACCGAAGTTGAGCTATAAAATCAACCCAGGATGCTTTTGGAGGCCATTTAATGCTCAGCACGATTCTCATGTAGCCAATTCCATTCTCGAAGCATTGTGCATATGGGTAGGAATTTCAATGACGCAACCACTCCTCGAGGCATTGATCGCTACCATTTAGAGCTTTATTTAAAGGGCAGAAGCTTTAGTTGGTTTCCTCTGCATAATGAGTACTCTTCCATTTCTATGTTTTTCATCTGTGGAAGCTTTGACTCCTTTCTCTTTCCTTTTGTAGGTTGGTTCTTTCTTCTTTCTTCTCTCTTCATCTCATTTTACTATCACGGTCGCCTCATTTGATAGTGAGCTTTTTATTAGCTGGTCAAATCATGCAGCTTCATCCTAGAATTCCCATGACTTCAATAACACTAAACCGGAGACTTAGTTCAATCCCGGCACCAAAGAGTGCGTTCTAGACTAGGACAACCTTAATTGATTCTGCGTCAATTATCATGTTCCAATCGGCTTCTTCCTCAAATTGCTTGAGGTTAAGGAGCAGGCACATGGTTGCTACCACACCCAAGTCAGTCTTTATGAGGAGACTCTAAAGGCTGAGTTGAGGCTTTCACTTCCTCCTTTCATAGTTCTCACCAATTTCCAATTAGTGCTTACCCAATTGATTCCCAACTCATGGAGGATTATCATTGGCTTTCTATCTCTATTGGCTCTGCACAGTATTCAACCTATAATAGAGTTGTTCAATGCATGATACATACTTAAGAAGCATTCTATTGAGCAAGATTGGTGGTACATCTCAATTCGAAAAGAGTTCCAATTGATTCAGAATGGTTCTTCTTTAGTTATGGTTGGAAGAACTGCTTCTTTTTTGTGTTATCTGAGCAGTCCTAGGGATTCGATATTTTGTGGGTACCCTCAAGAAAAATTTAAACTAAGTTGCTATCCTCTCCAACGTTAAGTAGAAGATTTTTGAATCCTTACATAGCATCAAGGCTCCTCTTGTTCTAGAGTTGTTGACCAAGCAAGCGCTAGTCAACACCAAGCTAGGTCTTGCTAGACCTCAAGGTAAGGATCTCTCTATCTTTTTGATTTTCTGGCATGTTACCAATTTTTTTTAACTTCATTTTTATTTCTATAGATACGGCAAATAAGTTGATGGTGAGAAAAATGGTCATCGTCAAATGCGAGGTGACGATGGAAGATCGATCGTCAATCATCTACCCAGAGACCATATGGTGCTTCTCCCTCTTGCCCGAGTTGGGGCACAACTGCAACCACCCCAACCTTGCAAGCTAGTCAGCTCCATTTAGAGATGGTCATGCATAAGGGATAAGCTAAAAGAGCTTGGTGGCAACAAAGCTACGAAGGTTCGAGAAACAAATTGTTTTTTGAGGGATTTAATTGTTATCTTCTCTTTTCCTATCTTGGTAGGCTGGAGCTGTTGAGGATTCATTAGATGTGCTATAAAAAATTGGCCATGAGCCTCCTATAATAGGATAAGAGTTCATTATTTTGGTAGTTAAAACCCAATAGATAGGTTTCATGTAAGACACTTGAAATGCTTGCCCCATAAATGAGAATTTTAGGTGTGAATCAAACATCATCTTTGAGGCGGTTGTTGTAGGCATGGAATTAAATTAGGAGTGGAATTGTGAGCGGCGTTTAGGGTTGATGCCATGTGTCAAGGAATTCATAATATCTCATTTCCTGTTTAAAATTGTTATTGGCAATAAAGTTTTAGAGTTTTTGTAAGTAGAACTTTAAAAAATAGAGTTTCTCTGAGAAATTATTTGCTGTTTGGTAACTGTATTTCTAAAAGACTACATGTGAAATTTTAACATATATTTGGTAACCAAAATAAAAAAATATATTTGATATGATAAAATAGCAAAAAGATATATTGCATAATATTGTATACTAGAGTATAATATAATATAATATTATATATTACTATAAATTAAAAAAATATTATATTATATATACTATATAATATTAAATACTATAGCATAATAATATGATATGATACGACACGATATGATATAATGTAGTAATGTATTATTAATAAGACATTATTATTGCAATATAATATCATGTAATATAATATTATAATATAATTTAATTATAATTATAATGTAATATATAATGCAATATGATATAATAATATTGTAATGTAATATAACAATATAATATAGCATGGATTATAATTTAATCTAATAATAAATTATAATGTAGTATTCTAATAAATATTATTATCTTATTAATATAATAATATTTTACAATATTCTATTATATATTGTGATTATATTAATATGTTATATTATCATAATAATGGTATTTTGATAATATAATATTATAATATAATTTTATGATAACTAAATAGAATATAATATTATGTAATATAATCTAATATATTATATTATTGATATAATAATATAATACAATATTCTATTATATCATGACTATAATAATAAAATATTATATTATAATAATATGTTATATTATACTTTCTACATTATTATATTTTAGAATTATATATTTTATAAAAATATAATATATTTTTAATTTATTATTTTAGTATATGATATTTATTATATAATAATATAGAATGATATAATATGAAATGATATAAACTGTAATTATGAGATTTATTAATCACCATTTTGGTCATTATAAAAAATTAATTAAAACCAAAACAGCTTTTTAATATTGGTCAAAAAATATTTTTGAGGAGAAGCTACAAAATTGAGCTTTTCTTAAATAGATCTTTTTAGCTTTCTGATAAAAATATTTTTTTTAATTTTTTATCAAATACTATTATATCATCCAAAAAAAAAAATTAGAGGATGGAAAAGTACTTTCTGAACATCCAAAAGCTCCACCAAAAGGTGCCTAAGCTTTGTTTGGGATCAGTAAATTGCATTGTAATGGATAGAAAAGTAACCACCCAAAAAGATTTGAAACTTGCTAGTGTGCTAGTCTAATGAATATATTACAAATTTATGCACTGCATGTATACAAATGATATCTATACATTGATTGATCAGGTGTGGAATGCTCCAATCCCTACTCTTTCTTACTATTCAAGTTTTATTTTGATTACAATTTTGGCTCTAATCGTGAATCAAACATGTTAAAGAATATAACCATTCCAATTTCCACTGCAATCCATTTCAATTTCGATTCTAATCACAGATCAAAAGTGCCCATGTCCAACTAGGATCTCACCTTTCTAGTAGCAATTTCAGTTTATATATTGTCTTTTTAACAAAACGCACCCACCTTGCGTAGTTCTTTTAGGTTAGCAATCGACAGTGTATGTGCAAAAGAATCAAAAGAGTAGGCGTAAAAGATTTTGATTTAAATTCTAAATGCAGTCCATCCCGCTTCTTCTAATGTGCAAGGCATGTGATAGATGCTGGTCTGGATAAGGCACACTCTTTTAATTCTGCTCCTCGGATCACACAGCTAAACCTTTTTCATCTCAAAGTGTATTTGCAAACAGTAAGTAGCATCTAACCTACACGCCTCCTACGTTCTGGGAACCTTTCCTTCTCAGAGGCAACTGTAATTATGATCCTGCATCACATGAACACATGTTATAAATCAGCTTGGAATAAAGCCCACTTGTTTTGAACAATCAAGCCCCGCTTTAGAACCAGAATAAAGCCACCTAGTCTTAGTTTGGTGTTGATCCACGCTAAGCTGGCTTTCTGGATGGGATCATAGTTGAACCCACCATCTCAGAGTCAAGTGATGAGGTAATCACCTTTCTCAGCAAACCGATCAAGACATTAAGATCAACGAAGTTCTATAACTCTAAGAATCTAATCTGGTAGTACCAGAAAACCCAGTCACGATGATTCATACTAGGTGAAAGGTACTGATCAATGGGCTAAATTGGACTTAGAACCTAAGCCCAGTAACCTATCATTACCTAATTCCGAACCAGAGCGGACAGCCTGAAGTTTGTGCTCTCCAGCAGTAATGAGAAACGATGAAACAGTCTCATTAACAAGTGAGCTCCTGTACGACTGATTCATGTCCGAACCAAATCTCTATGGAACAACCTTGCCTGCAATTACATTGGTGGCGATGAGCAAAGTAGCAAGAAAGCGTGAAAGGAACCCTGTTGGCCTACTCCAGCCAGGTTGGCCACTCACGTGGGTCACTATATAGCGCAGGGCCCTGGCAGTCAACAGGTCTGTATCCATTAAAAACCGTAAACAAGCAGTGAGTTCCCATATTTACCCAAAGAAAAAAACGGAGTAAGTTCCCACGTCAAAGACGCCATTATGAAAAGTAGTAGAAAATTAACATAGACTTATCGTAATTTGAGTTCTCCCTGGAAATATGTGACTTGGGGCAAAACAAGGCAGGACTTCAGTACAACAAAATGCAATTAATTACAAAGTAAACGACAAGTCTCAAAACAAATCCAAGAACACGGACCAATTTGGTTGAACTTCAGAGACAACCTGCAAATTAATGACAGCTCACTCTGCTGGTGTCAGGTAAACTTTATCCAATTTTCAGAGTAGAATTGCAATTTTGAATTTTGAAGACTGTGATCTTATAGTAGACATTTCATACATGTTCAAACTGTATATGGCATCAAGATCATTGTAACAAATTATCGTGGCATTCTAGAGTTAATCACAGATGCCCTGTTAAATAAGCATTCTCCCTCGGTTGTTAAAACGCAGTTCAGACCTAAAGACAGAATACAACAAAATTCAAAGGCAAAACCATCTAGGTGATCGTATATTATTTCTAGCAAAATGCTTAAAACAGACATTTTCCACCTACATTAAATCCCCATCATAATTGATGATTCCTGATTAATGTCTCAGCAATGGAATGGTGCAGATGGAAAAGCCCCAATTTGTTCATTAAGCCCTCTTCTTTCGCACGGAAGGGGCATGAGAGGAAGTAGCAATTGTGCGGCGAGGGTGAGAGAGACATCCCCGTAGGATTGCAAAGAGGGCGAAAACAAGAAACGGAGAATACATTTGAATTAACCTGTCTGATGCCTTGCCTGAAAGCATCAGCTCTGCCATCAGAGCAGCCTGAATGAATAAACCCAGCATCAGACACAGTAGAAATAACTGGAACAAAAACATTATCCAACTATGTATATCAGGAACAGAAATGATATAGGTTTCCTGTAGCTATATTCATCCACCACGGCAACCTAATAAAGGTTGCTGGATATCACAGTCAACATTAAATGGATAAATCTGATAACAGCCAATGGTCACTTATTGTTTACCAACCCAGAATACTTGCGGTTTATCAAGGCAACGGACTAACCCCTCCCTCCAGAACTAATGACTTGTCAATTTCTTCCAAGCATAAGTGGAAGTATTGTGGGCATTCCTATCTTTCTATGCTAAGCTGGACCAACTCATTTCTGTCATTTTTCAAAGGATAAGCCAATCTTTTTAAACCAATTCTTCCCAGGAAGTGAGACAAGACTTTTACAAAAGAAGATGAGTTTATTGTCTATGCTGGTTTGGTGAAGAGTCGAGTAGATTCACATGTTCTTCATCTCAGTGGCACTCTAGAGCTGCAGAAGGTTTTGATTATAATGCACAAGCACGTGCCTTGTTCGACACAAACAATAAAGCTAGTATGAGCATAATTTGATTGAAGTATCAGATTAACTGATAGAATTGGCACTCATTTGCATCGCCAGTAATAGTTAGTAATATCTGAATTTATGATTAGTTTTCCTTGGATTTAAGTTGTAGTAGCAAATGGTCTCTGTAATACATGTTAAGAATAAAATAGAAAGTTTGGAAAAGTAATAAACTTTAATTTTGATACATTTGAACTTCACAGTGAATAAGAAGCATTGTCACACAGCTAATGAGAGAGGAAACCTTTATTTTTTTTGAGACCAGACCATTCTCTCCAATTATAGTGGAAATCTTGCTGAATAGAACTTATTAAATCGATAAGGATTCAATATTTGAAACAAATTTAGTTAGAGAAATATGTTAGGGCTCCCATTTCTCAAGGAAGGTTGGGAAGGCAGGTCAGTTGGGATGGTTAGTGGCTAGATTTTTGAGGATTGGGAAGGGAATGAGGAGATAGTTGAAGCATTTAGGGTGCACAGCCGGACAAAGGTGACACATGGTTGTGTTAGAATTGAATCTTAAAGCCAAGCACCAAATCCACCCTTTTCACTGCATTTCCAAGACATTTGAGGAAAAACCTAATGAATATTTCACAGCTGAATAACACAGAACATGAGGAGCTTGATCAGGTAGAAGAAAGGGATCCTGTTATCTTCTCTTTGATTTCAACAAAACCACAGAAGAAAGAGGAAGAAAGAGTGAGAGTGGGGTTGTGGAAGGGACGTGAAGTAATTGAGAAAAAAACATAGGAATTACCTCTCTAGCAAGGCTTCAGAACTAGGTTCCAGTTTCACTCTCAGTTTCAGTCCCGCAGTTAAGAGTTTAAGTTTCAGCAGTTTCAACTGTTCCAATATCGGAGTTTTAAAATAAAAAGTTGGCAACAATTCAAAAAACTGAGAAAAGTTAGAACAAAATCAAGGAAGGTTATTTCCCATCATTTAATTTTGTTTATGTTATTTAGGAACATAATTCATATAGTTTAGTTGGTTTTAGGCTGAAATTGAATTGTATTAAATAATCTCTTTGGTAAAATAACAATCGATGAAGCATAGACTAGCAAGACAACTATATAAAATAAATTGAGGCCAGATCTGCCGTGCATAATGCAAATACATCATCATCATAACATGTGTAGGAGTATTGATTGGAATATTGATAATAATGAGCTAGTTCACCACCAATCAACATAGTTATGAAATGTTAATTTTATATAGGATATTACTTTTGTGAACTGTATCATATTTACTTGCCTATAATAATTTTTGTAAAGTACTATACTAAGGGTCATTTTACAGACCTTGACCTGACAAGGACTTCTTACTATGTACCTATGCTCTCATTTAACTCAAGAAAAAGAAAGAAAACCAATTGCAAATTGGTATTATATAGCCTATATACTTAACAAAGAAAGAAATGACTACAATATGATCGAAAACAGGGGTCAGTTACCATTCAATCTCCACTGAAACAGATTTAATTATGGCTGAGACTCAACCTTTCTCTCTAGAGTGACCTCCCAAGATCTCCAACCTAAAAGGGATAGGGAATGATCAAGAGAGGAGACAAAGCAAATCACCACCACATCATGCCTTGCGATCCTGGTCATGATTTCCACTCTAGCACCATTAAAATCAATATCGAGTTCTAAACCAGGCTGCCCCCCCTTTTGTCATCCCTTTCTAATCAAGTATAACATAGTACTCAGGAATCCAACTGCTTTCAGATATAATAATGGTTTTTTTAATTTCTGATTGACATTATCTCCATCAGAATGTTTTCACCTTGATTAGCTTTTGATAACAAGAATTTTATAATTTTAAGAGGCGACAGAGACTAAAAGCTTATAGTAATAAATGTCCAATAATTGCAAATGTTCATGATCATCATATTGCTTTTGTGATATAGATATCACTACAATATGATAGGAGGGAAAAAGAGAAAGAAAAAGAAAGAAAGAGAACAATAGCCCATTCCAATATACTTCGATGAACTCCAAACAACAATGATGCTAGAGAAGCTGCTGGTAACAAATCACAGAGCATATAAGGTTGCTAAAACATAAATCTAAAAAAATTCTGTGATATTATGAGATGGAGATGGAGAGAGAAAAAAGGTCATGATTAACATCAATGATGACAGAGTAGGATCCTAGGGGCTGACAAGGAGGGGGCAGGCAGGAGTTGTGTAAGTACTCTTGGGCTCCTTTGGTCTCGGCTTCTTTTCCCTCTTTATCAGTTGTGAGATATTTGTTTCATTTTTTCCCCTCTATCTTGTAAGCACAAAAAAGAAGAGAGATAGACTTTGCATGTGATGACATATGCACAGCTGTCCAAACCTAGACACATCCATTCTTTGAGATGGTCAGTGAAAATTGGACAATCTTTATCTATTGAGTGAAGGGTGCTCCAGAGTTAAGTGGACAGTGTTTTGGTGAAGAGACGACATAAACAACAAATGGAATATCCAGAAACTTCCAAATTCCTGTTTTTTTTAGTATAGCTATAAATGGACTCTACCACAATCACACTTCCTGATGATGGAATATTATTTATTTCATTAGTTTCTGCTCCAGATAAGAGTTTGCATTGAATTCTTATTTTAGAAATTTTACAGCTTCTATAATTATGATAATATTTTCCAATATCTCCAGATCCGGCAGAAATAGTGTTGAAGGTCTTATTTTGGTTAGAGCTTGAGCTGCTAGAATTCTAATGTCATCAGAACTGTGTTTCACATTGGCAAAGCTATCTTTCTATATGATGATCTATACGGATCCAGATTTTGATACCTTAAAACTGGTTGCCACATAAAGATTATTTTAACCATGCAGGATTTTAAGAAGGACGAAAGAGCAATTCTGCATATCAAGGGCCAGCTAGTCATGTTTTATGTTTTGGTTTTCTAAGCATCTATCTAATCTCCTTTTCAATGACAAATCATAAGGTATATACTCCAAAAAAAAAAAAAGAAAAAAGAAAAAAAGAAAATCCTAAAAGAAGTAGTAAATTTAAAACTGAACTTTTATAGAGGCTCAAAATAGATACTGGAGAAAGAATAACACCTTCAAGCCTAATAACAGATCCATGGAAGCGGATGCGACTCACAGAACAATTGGCAGGGGGGGAACACATATTTTTATGTTCTATTTAAACAAGGAGGCTTTGGAAAGATTGTTTAAAAATTGGCTTCCCTGGGTTCTTTTAGAGAACAAAGTTTTCTGTATTGGCATTGGCTGCCATACCAATACTTTCCTGGTACAATACAATATGCACACTGTACCACACAACATTGCTCGCACCTAGCCATAATACCACCTGTGACTGGATGTTGCAGGTTGGTACAACATAAACCAAGTATGCGATGGTTCCACTTGACTCGAGCCAGTTCTGCTCATATACCAACTGAATGTCAATATCATATCGACACCATACCGGAATGATATGGTACACCCTCTATGAAGCGGTATGGCAGACCTTAGTACTAATTTTAGTATCACACGCAGTTATTGTTATCATTAATTTCTTAATTTATTTGAAATTTAAAAATGTGATTTGGTGGCGTATAACTTTTTGTTGCATTATTAAAACACACCATGAAATCTTAATGGTACAAAGAAGTGTTAGCATACATGATTATAACTTATGTTGGGAAAGTTCTCATACATCTGTTATTTTCACTGATCATTTTAGTCCATAACAGTAATAATTCATTTATTTCATTTCCAGCTTAAAAAAATCACGGGTTGGCTCTATTTTAACTGAAACAACTTGAAAAAGAAATGAAACAAAAATCTTTTGGCCCAAGGACAAGGGCAACACGTGCCATGATAACCAAATTATACTTGTACTAAAGCTGTTCAAGATCTCACCTACAGACCAATGCCAAGGGATAAATTTCATTTCTTTGTCAGGTTTCAATCATTCTCTCACATAACTTCAAAATATTTGGGAATATATATAAAGGAGGAAAAAGAAGAATACGAGATTTGTTGCAATGGGGCCAGCCGAAACCTCCTAGTCCAATCCATTTGAGGATCTTCTCAGGATATCCACGATTTTATTCTTTCAGCAACTCACTCCTCCCAATCTAGCTTTGAAATACCACTCTCATCTGCTATCCTAAAAGAAACTTAGTCCCAGCATCTCAATATTGATAGATTGTATGTCACTTATTCTTCAGGTTTTAACCTTTCTTTTCTAGAAATCCTCACAAATTTCAGATATATATAAGAATATAAGACACGACAAAAGAAATCAACGAAGTTCATCGTCTAGGGACCAACTGTCAATGACTCGAAGGACCTACACTTTCCGGTCTTTTTTGGCTATTTACTGAATCTCCAAATATTATTCCCCTTGTCATGCCTCTCAACGGCCACCCTCATCAACCAGTCCATAATGAAACAATTAACAAAACAAGAAATTGGGTCCATTAACGATCCAAAAAACATAACAGGATAATCGGTTTATTCTATTCAGAACGTGACTTCTTCCTGAGAAAAAAAAAAATCCTTGTTGCGGCCAACTCCCCGTCGCCTGTCGTCGGAAATGAATACTTGCAAAACAGCGTCCGCACAGATCGGATTTGTGTCCGACGGGTACCCTCCAATGCTTAAGTCAGAGAGGGAAGTTGGTGAACAGGAGTTGAATGTAAACAGTAGCAGAGATTTGGCCCAGCATAAACTTACCAGCCCTGTTTTCCTTACTCCTTTTTATAGATGAGGTTTCGTAACCGTCGGACGTGGTCTCGTGTTTTATGGCGCTAAATCACCGAGCCATAATCACGTAGTGGATCGTTAATTCTCACTGATTGCACCGCGATATGTGGCCGATAACCGTTCATAACGGTTATGATATGTTGAACAGATTGGCCGACCATATGTTGGTAGAACCAACCATATGTCGGTAGAATCCATGAGCGATCGTCGACTAGTAGTTCTATTATGCCGATGGTCTAAGTCATCTGCTGTCGATCGAAAAAAGTCGAATCATTAGTCGGTCAGCCGGCAACAAGTCGGTGCGGTTCGCTCAGTTGGTCGATGAAAAATCAGAACCACAAATTCAGCCGATGTAGAGTCGGAGTTGTATGTCCAGTCGATCGGCTATTGTTGAGTCAGAGTCGGTAGTCGGTTGTATTGAGTCAAGGGTCGATTGACTTATCCCAACAGTTGCCCCCCATTCTCAAGTACAAAGTGAGTCGACATGTATATACCATGTCGTTTGTCACGTTGGACGGAGTTATTTTTTGTCACATCGAATCCCGATTTTGATGCCGTTTTTTTCGAGATATGGGTGATCAGCTATTTTGTCGTATTGATAAGTACAGCCATCTATCACACTGACCGGACGATTCGGTATCAGTTGTCAGTATCAGGCATCATTTTGAAAAGTCGATTCGACGTCTGACGATATGATTCTGACCAGTAGATTTGTTCCACGTGTCCGAAAGTTATTGGGTCGGAATTGTTCACGCAGATAGAGGTGATGTGGCTCAATCTGGGATAGGTGCGTCGAACCATCTGATCAATGGTCGGTCCAGATGTTGCCATATGTCGTCATCCGGTATATCTTCGATTTAACCGCCTTGATCTCGGCCGTTGAGGGATCTTATATATAGAGTCACTCTCAGTCAAATTTTTACTTTTCACTGCTTTTGCTGCTGGGACTCTGCCGGATTGTTGCCCCAACGCCCAAGATTATCGCTTCCAACCTTCAGATCAACTTCGTCTTTCTTTCGAGTCCTTTTCTCTTTCCTCTAAAGTCTCTGTTTTCTTTAGAGTTGTTCTCATGGCTAAAGCCTCTCCTTCTCGAGAAGATCAGTCAAAAAATCTGACTGATGAATTCCAGTCGAGTCCGGATGTGGAGTCCTCTTTACTTTCAGGACCGAATATCGAACGGCTTCGGAAGCAATTTTATATCCCGGAGCAGTTTCAACTTTTCGCCCCTGAGGTCGATGGTCGGATGAATAACCCACCATCGGGTCAGGTGGCCATCTACGTCGAAGATCTTCGGACGGATCTTCGATTTTCGATTTCGAAGTTTGTCCGGAATATTTTGGATTATTACGGACTTTTTCCGGCTCAGCTGGTATCGAACTCAGTCCGACTGATAATTAGCTTTGCTTTGCTATGTCGGATGTTGTCGACCACGTCCCGTCCTTCTTTTTTTCGTACTTTCTTCGTCCTCCAACCTCATCCAAAGGCCCGAGGATGGTGGTTCTTCAACCTCCGAAAAGACCTTTTCTTTATCATCGATCTTCCACATCGGTTATGAGTCAAGAGAGAATATGGCTTATATAGATTGAAACCTTCTCTCCCAACGTGAGGCACCTTTTAAAGGACAAAACCGTGAGGCTCTAAATGATCAAAGCCCATTAAAGCCTAAAGACCCATTGAAGCCTAAAGTCCTACTGAAGCCTAAAAATGATCATGAGTCAAAGCAGACAATACCTCACGTATGCGGAGGCGAAGGCATAAACCAACCATCTGAGCCATTCAACCCCTTGATCCATGACCACAACATTGACGCCATCTATGGAAATGCCTCCTATCCATACATATTCCCTCTTGATTGGGAGACTGTGTTGTGGTGTAGAGAAGACTTTTTTAATCCCACATCGATTATGAGTCAAGAGAGAATATGGCTTATATGGATTAAAACTCTCTCCCAACGTGAGGCATCTTTTAAAGGATAAAACCGTGAGGCTCTAAATGATCAAGCCCATTGAAACCTGAAGACCCATTGAAGTCTAAAGATCCACTAAAGCCTAAAAATGACCATGAGTCAAAGCGGACAATACCTCACGTATGCAGAGGCGAAGGCATAAACCAACCATCTGAGTCATTCGACTCCCTCACCATGACCACAACAATCCTCGTTAGTGGAATTAAATTAACGAATCAAGATTGGACAAATTAATGCTCGAAAATTAACAAGTTTTCAAGAAATAACGTATATAAGTAACAATGTTAAGATATTTTCGGAAATCACCAAAAAAAAAAAAAAGCGCATAAATCCAAAAGAAGATAAGATTGTTGCTTCTTTCTGGGAGAAGACATACCATGGAGGTGGCGGCGGAGACGCCGGCCATGAGGGAGGTGGTGGCGGACCAAGGGCGGCGGGCGAGGATGCCGTAGATGTTGGCAAGGGAGAGTGGCCAGAGGAAGGCGATCTCGACCCAGACGAGGCCGACAAAGAAGTGCGGCTTCTCGACCATGAGGTAGTCGCCGTACTCCTCGCCATACCACTGCTTGAGCTGCACCAGCGGCGCCGGGAAGAGGGAGCCCGGGAGGACGGTCTGGGCGTCGATCAGCGGCACCGCCACCGCCAGCACCGCCGAGAACAGAACCACAACGGCGTCGACGAGCCCCGAAATCAGCCCCATCTCTCTCGGCTTCGGCTTCGAAGGCCTCGGAGGAGTCGCAAAGGCTTTTTTTCTTTTATTTTTTCCTTTTTTGTCTCTCTCTCGGGTTCTTTGCCTCCGAGATGAGGGAAACAGAAGAGTGGGGCCTTGAACGGAATTATAAGTTGGTGATAATTTTCTGTTGTTCCGCGAGTTCATTCTATCGGGTAAAGGTCGGCTGTAATAAACTAATAATGACCGGAGATGGTTGGAGACTCCGAACCGGGCATGTAGACCGTCGAGCCGGGTTGAAGCAAGACCGACCGGATAGTGTCTAAATAAAGTAATGAACCGTTGTTGCATTATAGATCAAATTGGAGGCAACTTGGCGCCAATGGACCAAAGTGAGGGCATCGGTGGGATCACCACTAGGAAGCATTATTTAGGAATCAATTTGTTCGGATTTGGCTGACTTATTAAACTAACACTCAACCCCCACGTTATGGAGGTTTTACTGATAATAATAATTTTTTATATAGTTAATGTTAATAAATTTAAAAATTAAGGATACTATAAGATAGATTTATAGAACGTATTATATAAGAATCAAAAATAAAATATAAGTTATTTGATATAAAGAGAAAAGTTTTGCTTTCTTAAATTTTATCTTAACAATTATAACGCATAAATTTACATATAAAACTTAGTACTAACACGAGAAAAAAATTGAGACTCTTCAAAAAAAAAAAAAAAAGAAGAAGAATAAATTGTGTTTGTGCATATATGAAACTCATGGCACTAATTATACACTTCATTATGCTTGATTTTACATTTGATAAGTTTTTTGTCATTTTTAAAATATCAATTGTTAGTATTTAATATCATATTTGCTGGCATTAATCTCAAAATATGAAGCAAATTCAAAATAGTTGGCATGTATACGAGCTTCTCGATCATCAATAATAAAGTAAACCGTTTGTTTCTAACTAAGAGATTTGTAGTTGTCTCTCACTGTAAGCACCCTCAATTTTTTTATAGCATATGCATAACTCTCTTGCAATACTGGTTTGAATTTTGAAATCAGATCCTTCTTTACCATGGTATATATCAGCGGATTCTATCATTTAAGCAATTAATTTTATTTTGAATTGATTTTGTTACTTATATACTTTTTATAAAAATAAATATTAAAATAAATAAAAATATAAAATTTTTTATTTTTTATCATACTATTTATATTTTTATTTTTATTTAAAAATATAAAAAAAAATAAAAAAATAAAACTTAATACATAATATAGTGAGAGATTATTTTATAATCTTATGTGTTAACATGAAATGCCACTTCTAATAATCATGTATTGCTTTACTATTATTACATAGATAGATAGATTGGTGCTTTTATTTCTTATTTAAAAAATATAAAAAATAAAAAAATATTTTTTTATCATACTATTTATGCTGTTATTTTTTATTTAAAAATATAACAAATTCAAATTCGAAACGAATCACATTGTTGGCACTACGATTTCAAAAGCCGCACCCACCATCGTATCAATGACATCTCCTTCTCTTCCTCCTTTTCTTCACCTCTCAGCAGTAGAGATGAGGACTCACTGAGGCCACTTCGCTGACACCATTTTTTTCTATTTAAAAAATATAAAAAATAAAAAAATAATTTTTAACACATGACATTGCGGGAGATTATCCTATAATCTTACGTATCAATATGGAATGCCAACTCTAATACCCATGTATCACTTTATTATTATTATATAGAATTCTTTATTTTTTATCATACTATTTTTATTTTTATTTAAAAAATATAAAAAATAAAAAAATAAAATTTGACATGTGACATTGTGGGAGATTATCCTATAATCTTACATATTAACACGGAATGCCACCCCTAATATATGTATACTATTTTAGTATTATTACATAGATAGATAGATACCAGCCCTAATATCTGTATGTCGCTTTATTATTATTATATAATTTTTTTTATTTTTTATCATACTATTTATATTTTTATTTTTTATTTAAAAATATAAAAAATAAAAAAATAAAACCTGATATGTGGCGTTACTGGAGATTATTCTATAATTTTATGTATCAACATGAAATGCCACCTCTGATACCCGTGTATCGCTTTACTACTATTGTTATTATTATATAGAATTATTTATTTTTTATCATACTATTTATATTTTTTTATTTAAAAAAAATATAAAAATAAAAAATAAAATTTGATATGTGGTATTGTGATAGATTGTCTTATAATCTTATGTATTAATACAAAATGCCACTCTCAATATCTATTTATCACTTTATTATTACTATATAGATAGACACCATAAGACTTGTGAAATCAGATAAACAAATCCAAAAGAGTTGTTAAAATGTCTGTTCTTGGTACAAAGTTGTTTAAGTTTTATGGGAGAGTTTTGATGTATCAAAACAAAGAGCTATAAGTATATCATCAAAAAAAAAAAAAAAAAACAAACAAAGAAAGAAAGAGCTATAAATGGATCAAAAAGAAATGATTGAATTGACCAGAATTTCAATGATTAGATTATTGTGATTTTATATTTGAATATGATCACATCTACTATTTATAAGGGATGAAGGCTAATTTTTTTTAAGCTATGTTGGCTTTTGCAGCTGTATCTAAGTTTTGATTTCTAGTTCGTAAAATTTATTAAATTAAAATTTCTAATTAGTAGAAATAGAATTAAAAAAAATTATCTGGTCCAACAAATACATCCACATTGATGAGAACATAAGGATCCATTGTAAAATAATAAAATAAAACTTTGGTAAAAGTTAAAATAGAAAGTAACTATAGATTATTCATGCTCAAGGCTTTACAAAAATTCAGCACGTATCGGTATGCCGTCCCTTCAATCACCGCATTCCAGTGCTGCGAGTGGGAAGGAGGGTGTGGCCCTTCACAAAAAGCAAAAAGGCATTACAAAAAACTGCCTCGTGGACCACTGATCTTGTAGAAAATATATTAAAACTGTCCGATGCCACACCAGGCCAGCAGCGAGAATGAACAGTGGAGTGCACGGGTTCAAATTTTTTTGTCAGTAGGCTCTGGATTTAATGACTCGTCAAAACCACACCACAAAAATAATAACTCCTTCTATCCACTATCAAAAATTTTCCTGCATCTAGATCGATGCTAGTAATGGCCCGAATCTTCTTTCGCATCCCGTATAGGATTGAGGTGAAAAACTCTATAAAATCCATGGATTGGGACGTTTGCGCATTGTAACCAAATATCACCCACTGTAAACCCCGTAGGAAGAAAGGACTTTCGTATATCCTTCTTCTTTCCACTAACAAGAATTTGCATAGGCTTTCAGAAAATATAAGATAGATGGACCAATCCAGATTTCTACAGTTTTTTAGTCCAATCCCATAGGAATATCCAAATATGTCCTAAAAGCTTAGGCCGACACTCTTAATTGGAGGAAATGAAAAATAGCAAAACTCATAGCTGATACAATCTTTGTGGATGGCCAATTGTCATATACATAAGAGCACTAAATTGTGGAATTAGCATACACTCCTAATCTCAGTCTTGTGGATGTATGAGATGCACCAGAAATGTCTTTGGACTCTCATCAAACGTGAATATTAAGGTGCAGTATGGGATTGACATTAAATTATCAAACATTTCATTATATATAGGATTAGAACTGTGTTTCAAGAAACATCATACACCTATATAAGCAACACTAAATAATAAGTCCCCATATGATCATAAAACCAAGAGCCAATCCAGAGTACTTCCAACTCTAGCGAAGAGCCAACATGGCTTGAATTGAAGTTGGTAGGTACTCTCAACATTTTCCTCTTTGTTAACTTTGAACTACTCTTATGGGAATAATGAGAATTTTCTCTGGCCTCTTTCCATGTGATAGCAAAAACTTCACAAATTCATGAGCCCTTGGCAGTCTGCTTTGGAAGTGACGAATTTCAACTGACTTCAGGTTACCCATTACCTCAAGCTTATCCGAGAGCCTAGCCGGGACTGGCCTTTTCTCCTCCCAACATTAACTCCGTGAACAGAAACAAAGAGATAGATGGTATAAGCTAGCACTGCACGTAATCTAAAAATTATAGAAAGGACAGTAGAGGAAATTGATGAAATCAATTACTTTCGTACATTACCTCACAAAATTGAATGACTAGATTTTGAAGATTAGGTGATTGGTGGAGTAAACAAGTAATTGCTTCCAGAGGGCCATCGCTCATAGATGTCATCAGCTTCAAATTCTTGAGTCTTTGAAGTGTTGGTGGAGCACATTGTGAGGAAAGCATCTCTTTGAAAATATACTAAACACACACAGCATTGTAAAACAAAATAAAATGAGATGTGTAGAAATGTACGTATGATGCCATTTTTTATCCAAAAGGGCTGATATTAGCAAAGAAAGTTCATAATAGAAAGAATATGATTTGCCAGCAAAAGAAACAAAAACTTGGCCAAACATAACATATGATCCAAGAATTTGAAGATATTTAATATCTAATGATAATCAAATTAGGTTAATCGGCTGAGAAGCAAATGAAGTGGAAAATCTTTTCGTATCCCTGTTTTTATTGGTATTATTTTAGGTGGTTATTTTTTTGTCAAGGGTGGTCAGAGTTTTTGAATAAGTCAAGGGTGGCAAGATTTCTCGACAAGGAATGGTTCATTGATGCAGAGTACTGAAGATATCGCATGACTTGAAAAGTTGATAATGCATAAAATAATGCCTCCTCATCTCAGCCAGTCTTAGCACATGTGCTGTTTAGAGGTTCCACGTTCAATCCTGAAAGATGGCACTTGGGCATAAAGAAGATGAATGTCCTTAAGCATTGTGTGATATTTTATATGCTGATTTATTGGATTGTTTTCACACTAGAATGGTGTGATCGTCTGCTTGTAACAAAAAAAAAAAAGATGACACTTTCATCATTATTGTAAAAAATAAAAAATCTCTTTATTATGACTTTTTTTTTAAGTGAAAAGTTAAATTAAAAGTCATTTGTTTCCGCACCTTTTTTTTTTTTTGTTGAGAATGTTTGCTGTGATAGTTAAATGCTAGATCTCAGATCGCAGAGGGGGAGCAGGAATGATAAATATAGACCCAAAACTAATCAAATTACATTAAAGAGTTCCCATATAACCAGTACCACCAGTAAAATGACCTGTCTAAACTTGTAAACTAGCTAGCTCTCAACCATTTATTTTTGATAGAAAAAATTACAAGTTAGTGATTACATACATGATGCATGTTAGAGTAAATGTGGGCAATAATACAACCAATTTGAGAATCAAAAACCTGAAAAATAATCATGCATGGCCACATCCGTGGCAAGATGGAAGCTTGTTTTTAAAGTTGGAGCAGTGCCGATATCTTGAGGCTATCATTAGAAAGTCACCAGAAACGTGCATGCACACCCGAAAAGATTATCCAAAACACCATCAAATTCTTGTAGCTATGTAGGCTGTAGTTGTAATTAAGAAGATAGGACATAGAAGTTGAAAGTTATTGATGGCATTTTTTTTTCTTCGGAAAGAAAGAAGAAAGAAATAGGCAGATATGATGAGCAATTTGGTGTTTCATAGGATTATTGGATTACTTGATGCCATTGCACACGTACCCAATTTCCTAGCATGACAAAGTAAAGAAATTATGGAACTGTTGGGGGATACCCACCGACGGACCGACCGACTGGCGGCCCGACCGACTTCTGCCCCGACCGGCCAATGGCCGTACCGACCGATTGACGGTCGGAAAGATCGACTGGCGGCCCGACCGACCGACTGGCGGCCCGACCGACTTCTGCCCCGACCGGCCAACGGCCGTACCGACCGATTGACGGTCGGAAAGACCGACTGGCGGATGCCATCACCGTCTAATTATCGGCTCACGACCGACTGAGGATACGTCGGGTGCACCTTTCCCGACCGACTGAACCCAGGGGTCCGATGGCCGACTCACGTGAAACTCGCCGACCGACGGAGGGGCCCGACACCACTCAGCTGGCCACCGACTTTGGGTCGGTCGGCTCCTCCAATCGCCGTATAGTCGCCAGACCTTGTCAGTTCTGACAACGACATGCGGCACGACTACCTGGGGATATTATCCCGCCGAGGGCTTTGTCAACCCTGGTGATTTGACAGCCACACGGCGACGTGACGTTTTCACGATGACTCTGACAGTCCACCAGTGAGTTGACAGTTCCTCACTTGTCCGCGCCATTAATGACGGTGCCATACCGTGCTCCACTATATAAACCGGGGAATGCAACAGTGCAAGGGATCGATCCGCTCCGTCTCTCCCGAAAACGCAGGCTCGCTCCTCCCTCTCTCTCCCTCTCTCGATCGAGCTCTCTGTCTACATTTCACTGTTGCCCAGTCACCTCTCTGACTTGACCGTCGGAGGGTCCCCGTCGGAGCCGCCTCCGATCAGAGTGGACTTCTCGTTTTTGCAGGCGCACGTGCACGCTTCCCGACGATCGGGTGACGAGGCGATTGGCCGCAACAGGAACAAAACTCCAAAGCCGAATCATATAACCGGAGACTTGATACAGTATATAGGCTTCTAAAGATCCTTGTCGGACCATTCAAAAGAAGATTGCGAAGATGTGCCCTCTCCAGAGATGTCAAATGCTCCAGAGAAATATCCTCTGCCATCAAACCCTGAATGTCCAAAGACTTCAGCCCCGG
This sequence comes from Elaeis guineensis, assembly GCF_000442705.2. NCBI lineage: Eukaryota > Viridiplantae > Streptophyta > Magnoliopsida > Arecales > Arecaceae > Elaeis > Elaeis guineensis. The sequence goes on along the minus strand of NC_025994.2, from coordinate 96,149,866 downwards.
TGCAACAACTCGAACTTTAGCATGGGAGGAGCCAGTCTCCAAAAGATCCAAATGCTTGAGCTTCCTAGAATTAATCTCCAGCACACAAAACTTACAGAACATTATCTTCAAGCCCTCGAGAACCGGGCATCCAGAGATTATTTTTACCAAGGTTTCGCCTTCGCAAGAGATGCCAGAGAGGTGCCAGGTTTCCAGCCCGGAGAGATTAATAGGAAAGTCTATAGCTCTGAGGCAATTATCGGCTGTTAACTTGAGGACTGACAGCGATTTGCAGGTGAACACGCACTGCGGTAGCTTCCCATCGCGTGCGAGCGTGAGATCGAGCTCTCGAATGTGGCGATGCACTGCATGGTAGATCCATATATCGGCATGGGCTTGGTCCAGGTCTCGGCCCCAACAGAGATGGAAGGTTTGGATGGGTGACGATGCATCACGGCAGAGCAGCACGGCTTCTGTAAAATGCTCGAAGCTCTTGATGCTGGGGAAATCATAAATGGCTATGTGGATGTGAGAAATGGAAGCCCAAAGATATCTCCATCTTTCTGAGAGGATGCTGGTCTTCACGACAAGTTGGGTGGGCAAATAGGAGAGAATGTGGTGAAGGATGGTATCAGGGAGTTGGCTGATTCGGTCTGCAGCCATGCTGCATGCTGCAAGTATCCCTGATATCAGAATGTCTCGGTGGGAGGGGGGGAAAAAAAGCTTGGTGCCTTTCTTTTAAGAAGATGGCAACAAGGCTACTACCGGAAGATAACCACGTATATTGGATAGAGTTTAGAAGATACGAGTCCAGTCTTTGGTTGGATCTCTCTCCTGGAACCTTACGCTTGAGGTAAGTATGGGCATCGTCGGAGAGTTCAAATTTATCTTATCTTGATTCTCTAGCTGGCTAATTCGGACGGAATTTTGAAAACTTTTAAGTTTAAATGTTGCAGTTTGGCCCAACGCTCTACTACGTTGGTGACTCTGCAAGAAAATGGCAAAGAGGCTACAAGCAGACGATAAACTACAGATATTAGGGTTTAGAAGATAAGAGTCCAATCTTTCATCTGGATCTATCTCTTGGAATCTCGAGGCTTCAGATGAGCATGAGCATCGTTGGAGAGTGCATATTTACCTCTCTACTATCTAGCTGACTAATTCGGATGGCATTTTGAGAACTGTTTAATGTTGAGATGTTCCTATTTGGCCCAACAGTCTAGTACGTTGGAAAGCTTACATGAACTAAATAGCGAGATATTTTCCAAAGTGGAGGGCTGTTATTTATCCTCGCCAAAATCCAAAGAATTGGGACTTATATTGTGGTAGGGGGCATCCCATGCTATGGCAAATCTATTCTATCAAAATGGTCGAGCAGACTTGTTAGGTGGAATAGACTAAAAGCTTCAATCACCATTTTGCTCTTATCCATCTTATTAACACTTTAAAAGTGAAAGGATAATTTAGTCTTTGCAATAAAATCTAAACTATCACGAAGTTTAATGCAAACTAAGTACAATCTCTTCCCTCCACCTACGCCATTTCTTATCTCAGGTCTTGATTCCAGGTCTGGAACTTCCTTTGTACAACGGCAAAAACCAAAAAAAGAAGGAAAGAAAGAGAGAAAAAAAAACACGACTCCTCTGCAGAAGAGACCTATTCTTCAACAGATATCCCTTTCCTCACATATTCTACAATAAAACACCATCTAAGAGACTGGTTGAGAGCCCATGTCATTCACAATTTGAAATCTCTAGACTGAGTTGATATCAAGATGCTATCCTCATCGAGTTTGTTTGAAAACAGCAGTGCAGACTGACCAGATACCTCTAACAGGGCCACAAGCCTGCGACCCAACATTTGCAGCCGCTGTTTAACTTTCAACCAGGATCCTCTGTGGTGCGCCTCGTGCACCGCAAAATACTACGCATCCCGGGAAGGCCGCACGACCTTGCACCTTGAGTTTATCATATATTACAAAGCCTTGCACAGTCTTCTGTCTGGCTGACACGCTATTGAGGGCTGCCTCTATGCCAAATCCCATCTCCTCGGACTTTCTTGGTTCACCTTGGAATTATTTACTGCAATCTGTCACCTCTGATAATCGTATACCTTCAACTTGGGTTTTATCCTCATATAATTAGGAGTCTTCAAGAGCTTTGTACTGCAAAGATTCCTAGATTATCTAATTTTATTTCTGTGGCATGCCTTGATGCTTGTTCAACTCGTTCTTCCAAGATAGATCACTGACAAGCACTAGAGATTGCATTTTTTAAAAAAAAGAAAAATCTCAAAGGTGTTAATCTTCTCTATCTTATTGCATACCAGTTCATCCACCATAAAGAAATGCAACATCTGCCCACAATATCTAATCTAAAGTGTCTGAGACTAAAGCCAAATGGCATACACTGCAAGCTCGAAGAAGAAGTAACCACTCTCCTAATCTCACCCACCAACCTTGGGAAAAGAAATGGTTGATTATGCTCTGGTAATGCTGTAATGCTTGACATACATATGAGCTGATCAATATGTTTGAGCATTACAATAAGCTGTATATGAAGTAAAATGAAAAATTTTTCCAATGACTACTTTATGCACCCTCGTAGTCTTGAATAACGACGTTATAAATGTTATAACAGCAGTTATAATGGTTATGGCCATCCTCCAGTATCTCATTGAGGCAAATAATGCAGAATATATAACAAGCATTATTTTCCCTTATTTCTCGTCATAATGAACTGTTATAACATAAATAACAGCCATTAATTTTCACTTACACCTTGTTTTAAATAAAATAATGTTTGATAAAAATCTCAAATATTTTCACCTCAAAATTCCCTTCAAAGTCATTTTGTACAATTCAAAAAAAAATATCATTCCTCAGTAAAAACAAAGAGAAATATAAGACTGTAATTTTTGTGTTACTGTCCATTATTTCCATTATAACACTGCTATAATAGTTGTTATTTTAGTGACTATTTTAATATCAAAAAATAAACAGTTGCTTTTTGAAACTAATAAAATCCATTGTAACTGTTACAGCGGTCAATAGTGATTACAGTGGGAGGTGTTACACATGATAGCATGCTTATAATAGTCTTTCAGAACATGATTTGTTCAGTAATTGGGCAGGTTTCAAGACGGGGAGTGTAACACCCCGGCCCAAATCAGCCCAAAAAGCCCAAAGTATTACAAAAAAAAAAAAAAAAAAAAAGAACAAAGAAGACTCCCGCTGGGAGTCTTCTTCCACCCAAATCACCGGTGGAGAGGTTGAATCTGAGGCGGATTCGACCTCCCCTACACCCTATAAAACCCCCTCTCCTTCCCTCTAAGGTTGGTCACGACGAGCACCGAATTTTTCTTTTATTTTTCTCGAATTTTTTCGTTGAAGCCGCGGATGTCCTCATCGTGTTCATCTCAAATACTCGCCAGAGACCTCACCGGAGTCGGAGGTAAACCCGTCTTCTCCTTCCTCTCTTCTTTCCTCTCTTTTCCACGGCTTCGTGCACCCTCGCCGGCCGTCAGGATCGTCGGAAAATCCATGAATAAGATGACCCATGTTTTTGCTCTGTTTCGGCCGGACTCTTCCCTCTCTTTTTCGGCCACCGGCACCGCCGGTTGCGACGTTCCATCTCCGAGATCGGACCCTCGTCTCTCACTCTTCCTTCCCTGAAAGTTTTGGCCGCCGGTGACCGGCCAACGACCGGAAAATAAAAAAAAAAATAGGGACGGTCCTCTGTTTTTTTCGAAAACCCTTCGGCTCGCTGGCCGAACCTCGCCACCGACCAGCCTTGCTTTGTCGCCGTCGAGTGGATGTCGCCCACCTCGTCGGAGCCCGACCAACCAACGAGGAGACCTCACGGTCTCCTGTTTTGGCCCAAAGGAACCCACGGGAAAAGAGAAGAAAAGAAAGAAGAAGAAGAAGAAAAGAAAAGAAAAGAAAAAGGAAAAAGAAAAAAGAAAAGAAAAAGAAAAAAGAAAAAAAAAGAGAAAGAGAAAAATAAAAATAAAATAAAATAAAATAAAAAGAAGAAGAAGAGAGAGAATTTTCCTCTCTCTCCTTTTTCCCTCCTTTCTCTCTCTTTTCTCTCTCCTCTCTCTACCTTCTCTCTCTACATTTTCTCTCTCTAGATTCTCTCTCTAGACTTTTCTCTCTCTCTTTACGGATTTTGTCTCTCTAGGATCTTTTCTTCTTCTCTGATTGCATCTGAACCCTAGAATAAATTTGAAATAAAAATATAATGATTTGAGATTGCTCCGAAATTCGTGCGATAGATCTGATCCCAGTCCGATTCTATTTGAAATTCGTAACACTTGATTCATATTGAGTCACCCTGATAGGACCTTTGATGATCTCGATCATGATTGCCTCATCGAAAGAATACGAAGATTCTCTCTCTACTTTCTCTCTCTATAATTTTCTCTCTTCATGGATTTTTTTCTCTAGAAGTCTTACGGATCAGTGGAGGATCTAGATGCTTAGATAAATCCTAATTTTGATTAATCTTAAGAAAGGTCCTCGATCTGTGTTATTAGGATCGATTATCGATAATTTTCTCCATATATGATCTTTATATTTGATCAGGGTTATGAAGAGATGATTGTCTGCAAATGATATCGAGTGGAATATTTTGTTAAAGAATTCATAAATCAAAGAAGAACATTGATTTTTGTGCTTGGATCAGTCACCGATAAAGGTAAGAATCCCTGTACATGATCATCCTTATATATATTATTTGACCGTTGGTTTTATCTCATTGATTTTGCATCGTTGGATTTGAGATCGATGAATTTGTTATATCTGAGATATTGTTATTTATGTGATTTTGAGCATGAGTATGTTATATCAATACATATGTATCAGCAATTGATGGCATGATTATATGGGTATGACATATTTATTATATTGCAAAATTTGAATTGATTAATGAAGTCAAATATTTTAATTTCATGAAAATGAAAAGAAAGAAAAATATGGTTTGGACTGGCTTTGTCATGTGGAATAACTTGCCAGGAGCTTATGCCTGGGACAGCCCCCACATGCTTATGTGTGGAAGAATATGATCCGAGAAAGATCATGAAGAATCTGATCCGAGAAAGATCATGAATGATTTGATCCGAGAAAGATCATGGCCACTTTGATCCGAGAAAGATCATGAATATTTCGATCCGAGGAAGATTACAGAAATCGATCCGAATAAAAGATCGTCGCATGATCCTGGTAGTCCAAAGCCAAAGCCAAAGCCAAAGCCAAAGCTAAAGCAAAAAAGAAAAGGATTAAAGATGATGTGATAATAGAAGAAAATAGAAAGATAAGACATGAAACAATCATTGAATAAAATTGTTTCACTTATTTAACCTATGATGATGCATCTCTTTTGATAAAATAGATAATCTATAAATGTTTGCAGTATTCTGGACAGTGAACATCGACTTTTACGTATTATTGCCTATCATTATTTTCAGATTATATTATTATATTGGTGTGATATGAAAATTCTTACTGGACTGTAAAGCTCACACCCCTTCATCTTTCTTTTCTTCTCAGAGTTACAGGATACTTATGGTTGGCTATGGCCTGGATTTATGGGTGAGCAGAAGGATAGATAAAAGTGTCATAGTATCTGATCAGAGAATTGAAGAAATTTAAATTGTAATTATGCAAGATTTTATGAATTATTATTGAAATTAAATATTATGGTTGTTAAGATTGTAATGATTTAATTTGGCCTTGCATATTCTTTAGGGTTTGCTCTAAGGAGTGTGCGGCCATCACGTATCCGACCAAGGTGTTGGGTTCGGGACGTGACAGAATGGTATCAGAGCATAGATTATGATCATTAGGGATTATGATATAACTGATTAGAATATTATAGAGTGATATTAGAGCTTAGGTTATGATCATTGGAGATTACGATATAAATGAATAGGATGAGATAGAATAATATCAGAGCTTAGGTTTAAGATCACTAGAGATTATAAAGAGATATTAAAACTTTATGTAAGATCAGTAGGATGTGACAGAGTTGCATCTGAGCTTTAAGGTTAGGTTACGTTTATTTGGAGACAATGATACAAGTGATTAGGATATGATAGAACAGTACTAGAGCCCAAGTTAAGATCACTAGGGATTGTCATATAGGTGATATCAAAACTTTAAGATTATAATCAATAGAGTATGATAGATAATATTAGAGTCTGAGGTTATAATCATTAATGATGTAATAAAATGATATTACAATTTAGATTATGATCATTAGAGAATATGATTTAAGTGGTATTTAAGCTTAAGATTATAATTATTTGAAATTATGACTTTAGTGATATTTAAACCTAGGTTATGATCATAAGGAACATGATTGACATAAAAGAAAGAAATCAATATTTGGAATTTGAATCAATAAATACTATGATGAAACTTTATGTATAAGTGGTATATGATGACTATAATAAAATTGACAAGTTATATCTTAGATTTCAATTAGTAAGGTTGACCTAAGTATGAAAGAGTTGATCTTGAAATGAAGTGGAAGGTATTAATAAGTTATGTTGAGTATACTAGATGATTTTGGAATATAAAACTTATATGATCGAAGATCATGATACTTTTTCTAATTTCGATGATAATTGACTGAGCATTATGAATTTTGGACTTATCAAAAGAAAGTTAATTAGGGTATGGTCTAAGAAGAAATTACATCATATGAGAGAGAAATATTTTTGAACACTGAACCTATAAAAGGTCATATATGAAATTCAATCTTAAATGAAAAATATACTTGAATTTTATTATGAGAATATGAGATACACATTTTGGTGAAATCTTTGGTTACTCAAAATATCATATTCTGAATATGATTCCTTGATCTTTCAAGTTGCATTGAATTTCAAGTCAATAGTTTATTTTTCTAAGTGGATCAAAAGTATTTTTATATTGTTATTAAATTAAAGAAGAAAATTTATTTTGTCAGAGTATGATATACAGGTTATGATGAAATCTTTAATAATTTGAATTACTATCTGTAGATTGATTTTTTTTTGTTGAAGATGGTGAAGTGTATTAATTATTCAAATCAAAGTTTAGATTTTTTTTTAAAATTGAACTAAGACATCTTGCTAGTGTTAAATTTTGAATGACTTATACAAGGGACAAGATTTTCTATGGATTTATCGATTAATATTAAGGGTTGTGATGAAGAGAGCTCTATAAGAAATAATCAAGTTAATTTTATTTATAAAGATGTTGGCTTGAGTTCTTCTAATTTGTCAAGTTAGAATTAATTCTTTTAAAAAAAAGAAAAAAGATTGATTTAGAAATTATCTAAATGATTGTAAGGTAAATCTAAGGTTAATTCCAATTGATTCTAGAGATGTTAGATTCTTGAAGAGTGATGAAATTTATGCAATGATTTCAAATATAGGAAGTGGATCAAGATTTAATTTTTATATGCTATGCCCAAAGGTAGTAAAGATAAAGAAACTTAAAATTTTATCCTAAGTCTTATATAAAATTTGAAGGTTAGATCTATCTTGGATTGATCTAACATATAAGGATATTTTTTTATCTTTGATATAATTATATAATTTGATAAATTAAAATCAGAGTGCGCAGCAAAAGCACGGTGGATTAAATTGATTAGAAATATTAATCTTTTAAATCAAAAGATATTATGATGAAATACATTAGTTGCAAATAAGGATGGATTTTATTGATAATGAAAGGATGCTATAAATTTTGATCTAATCTGATCATAGCCGGATAATTTTTGTCAGTAGGTTGTTTCATTATAGATAATGCCAAGAAATTTTAGATATCTCAAGTTTATTAACAGCTTGATAGTTCTGATATTAGTTCAAACTTAGAAAGTCCTAATATAGATCTCATATTTTTAAAAAAATTAATATTGTTACTTAAACTGATATAGAAGATTGAGATTTTTCTTAAGATGAGAGTCTACATATAAAATTTATTAGAGGGTCAAGAGAAGAAAAAAATCGATGATTGTGAAGAATGTCCGATGTTTGACCTTTATTTATTTTCTATCAAAGGTAGTCTGAGATAATTATGAATTTCGAGTGAAATGTATTAGACAAATAATGGTGGTATATTAATACAAGTCCAAAGTATTACAATTCTTCAAAAAGTTGAGAAATCAATAAGAGGAGATGAATTTGAAATTTCAAATAATTTTGTTATAACAAGATCATGAGAAATAATAATATATAAGACATTATTGTAAGCTTGAGAATGATACGAAGAATATATACCTTGAAATATATCTCAAACAACATAACTTAATTTTGAGGACGAAATTATTTGAAGGGGGGGAGAATGTAACACCCCGGCCCAAATCAGCCCAAAAAGCCCAAAGCATTACAAAAAAAAAAAAAAGAATGAAGAAGACTCCCGCTGGGAGTCTTCTTCCATCCAAATCACCGGTGGAGAGGTTGAATCTGAGGCGGATTCAACCTCCCCTACACCCTATAAAACCCCCTCTCTTTCTCTCTAAGGTTGGTCACGACAAGCACCGGATTTTTCTTTTATTTTTCTCGAATTTTTTCGTTGAAGCCGCGGATGTCCTCATCGTGTTCATCTCAAATACTCGCCGGAGACCTCACCGGAGTCGGAGGTAAACCCGTCTTCTCCTTCCTCTCTTCTTTCCTCTCTTTTCCACGGCTTCGTGCACCCTCGCCGGCCGTCAGGATCGTCGGAAAATCCATGAATAAGATGACCCCTGTTTTTGCTCTGTTTCGGCCGGACTCTTCCCTCTCTTTTCCGACCACCGGCACCGCCGGTTGCGGCGTTCCATCCCCGAGATCGGACCCTCGTCTCTCACTCTTCCTTCCCTGAAAGTTTTGGCCGCCGGTGACCGGCCAACGACCGAAAAATAAAAATAAAAAAAATAGGGACGGTCCTCTGTTTTTTCGAAAACCCTTCGGCTCGCTGGCCGAACCTCGCGGCCGACCGACCTTGCTTTGTCGCCGTCGAGTGGATGTCACCCACCTCATCGGAGCCCGGCCAACCAACGAGGGGACCTCACGGTCCCCTGTTTTGGCCCAAAGGAACCCACGGAAAAAGAGAAGAAAAGAAAGAAGAAGAAGAAGAAAAGAAAAGAAAAGAAAAAGGAAAAAGAAAAAAGAAAAGAAAAAGAAAAAAGAAAAAAAAAAGAGAAAGAGAAAAATAAAAATAAAAATAAAATAAAATAAAATAAAAAGAAGAAGAAGAGAGAGAATTTTCCTCTCTCTCCTTTTTTCCTCCTTTCTCTCTCTTTTCTCTCTCCTCTCTCTACCTTCTCTCTCTACATTTTCTCTCTCTAGATTCTCTCTCTAGACTTTTCTCTCTCTTTACGAATTTTGTCTCTCTAGGATCTTTTCTTCTTCTCTGATTGCATCATGAACCCTAGAATAAATTTGAAATAAAAATATAATGATTTGAGATTGCTCCGAAATTCGTGCGGTAGATCTGATCCCAATCCGATTCTATTTGAAATTTGTAACACTTGATTCATATTGAGTCACCCTGATAGGACCTTTGATGATCTCGATCATGATTGCCTCATCGGAAGAATACGAAGATTCTCTCTCTACTTTCTCTCTCTAGAATTTTCTCTCTCTTCATGGATTTTTTTTCTCTAGAAGTCTTATGGATCAGTGGAGGATCTAGATGCTTAGATAAATCCTAATTTTGATTAATCCTAAGAAAGGTCCTCGATCTGTGTTATTAGGATCGATTATCGATAATTTTCTTCATATATGATCTTTATATTTGATCAGGGTTATGAAGAGATGATTGTCTGCAAATGATATCGAGTGGAATATTTTGTTAAAGAATTCATAAATCAAAGAAGAACATTGATTGTTGTGCTTGGATCAGTCACCGATAAAGGTAAGAATCCCTGTACATGATCATCCTTATATATATTCTTTGACCGTTGGTTTTATCTCATTGATTTTGCATCGTTGGATTTGAGATCGATGAATTTGTTATATCTGAGACATTGTTATTTATGTGATTTTGAGCATGAGTATGTTATATCAATACATATGTATCAGCAATTGATGGCATGATTATATGGGTATGACATATTTATTATATTGCAAAATTTGAATTGATTAATGAAGTCAAATATTTTAATTTCATGAAAATGAAAAGAAAGAGAAATATGGTTTGGACTGGCCTTGTCATGTGGAATAACTTGCCAGGAGCTTATGCCTGGGACAGTCCCCACAGGCTTATGTGTGGAAGAATATGATCCGAGAAAGATCATGAAGAATCTGATCCGAAAAAAATCATGAATGATTTGATCCGAAAAAGATCATGGCCATTTTGATTCGAGAAAGATCATGAATATTTCGATCCGAGGAAGATCACAGAAATCGATCCGAATAAAAGATCGTCGCATGATCCTGGTAGTCCAAAGCCAAAGCCAAAGCCAAAGCTAAAGCTAAAGCGAAAAAGAAAAGGATTAAAGATGATGTGATAATAGAAGAAAATAGAAAGATAAGACATGAAACAACCGTTGAATAAAATTGTTTCACTTATTTAACCTATGATGATGCATCTCTTTTGATAAAATAGATAATCTATAAATGTTTGCAGTATTCTGGACAGTGAACATCGACTTTTACGTATTATTGCCTATCATTATTTTCAGATTATATTATTATATTGGTGTGATATGGAAATTCTTACTGGGCTGTAAAGCTCACATTCTTTCATCTTTCTTTTCTTCTCAGAGTTACAGGATGCTTATGGTTGGCTATGACCTGGATTTATGGGTGAGCAGAAGGATAGATAAAAGTGTCATATTATCTGATCAGAGAATTGAAGAAATTTAAATTGTAATTATACAAGGTTTTATGAATTATTATTGAAATTAAATATTATGGTTGTTAAGATTGTAATGATTTAATTTGGCCTTGCATATTCTTTAGAGTTTGCTCTAAGGAGTGTGCGGCCATCACGTATCCGATCCGGGTGTTGGGTTCGGGGCGTGACAAGGAGGCTGTCTTATAAGTATCCTACTCATCAAGCGGCAATTGATCTAAGAAGCTTCAAGAAAAGTTCACAACAGATATGACCGATAAACTCTTATTTCAGAACCATGCAGGGTAACTGCTCCTAACAGATGAGACGAGCATATGGCAATGTATCGCACATCAACGGGGATGACAATGAAGTTTTCTATTTTTTCCCTTTTTTCAAGTAAACAAGCACTGTGACTAATTTGAGATTTCATGCATTTGAAAGTTCTTTAATAGATTTCAATATGAACTCCACCAGTACTTATCCTAGTTAAGGATAGACATTTCTTTTGATCATATCTATGGTACACTAGTTATATGACTCATGCAGTTTTCAAAAGCAAAATGATAACTATATCCTATCTGTTATATTTAGAATTATCAACAGCATGAAGCACTACTCTGCATTGTAAGATAAGAACAGGACTCGCATAGCATGAAGCACGACTCTGCATTGTAAGTTGAGAACAGGACTCGCATAGTATGAAGCACTACTCTGCACTGTAAGTTGAGAACAGGACTCGCATAGCATGAAGCACTACTCTGCATTCTAAGTTGAGTACCGGACTCATGATGAGCTTAGAGAGCAAAAGAGGGAGAGGGACACAGACACACACACACACACACAGGTCCACATCGCATTAGTACAGTGTCCATTTTCTATCTGCGGTATCACTTCCCGGACTGAAGGATACTAGATTCGCCCAAGTAACCTTATTTGCCTTGAACATTCTGGTCTTTTGTCTCATTCGCCTGCCCTGACCTTGAATTAAGTCCAGCCTGCATTATTACATTCAGCCTACATTATTACATTTGGAAGTTGGTTTCAACATTCTCATTACAGCTACTCCATAAATGAAGTCTCACATTATGGCCACTCACTTTCAAACTGAGAATTGATTTATGCAATTTTAATTCAAAGAAAAATCTTAGGTGGCTAAATAATTCTCTTCTCGAGGAAATTGTGGCTACAGCACTAAGATTGGGATATATAACCCAAGCAGCTGCTTATATTATAGAGGTTTTATAACTTTGTGTGTTGAACTTGAGTTTATGACCATGCTTTAATGTATTCATGAGGCAGTATAACTGTTATTTCTGTTCACTCAAAAATTAGTAGTTGGAAACATCTTTTAGGTGAGTATATGCATATTTGAAAAGGAAAAAAAAAAAAACAAATAACATTAACTTGATTACAGTTCCTGAATAAATATTAGATATATAGCAGGAGATATTTTGCTCTAATCAAGGTTTTGCTCAAACTTAAATCTCATGCTGCATCGACTTAGCACCATAATAATCTCAATAATATTCTGGCTGATTGCTGGTTAGCTCCAAAAACATTTCAACTTAACTATAGCACTTAAATAAGTAGAGGATCCACTAAACCCACTGCGATCTGTAATAAATCTCTGTCCCTTCTGTTTTTACACAATATTAGGTCAATCATCAATATCTTTGTTGGTGGTCTTTGCATCCATTCACCTAAATGAAAATAGAGAAGGAAAATTCATTCCATTGCATCAGTTCTGCTAAATATTCTGAGAGAGAGAAAAATGGAAGGCGATTCATCAACTAATGAAGACATTTGAGACAAATGAAACTTTTCTTTAGCAAGCAGAAACTAATTCCATGGTATGTTCAATCCTCATGACAGCAGTATCTCATACAGTAAGCACTCATATAAGAGACTCTTAGCTACAGCTTTGATAACATAGACCAAAGTATAAACGAGCAACTGCAGCCATTTACCAAAACAAACTCACCGGGAACTTCTAGCAGAGACTGGGTGCAAACCAAATAGGCTTCATCAAATCATTTGAAGGCTTTTCCCACCCACACCATATGAATTCATAGCTGCCATTCTTTATGTTCAGCACTTCTATGTGATGGAATTTGTTCTTGAATCTCTGGAAAATGTCATAAGGAGCTTCAAAATAGATGCAATCTTCTCTGAATCCAGGAAAGTCGCCCACGCAGATCATCGAGCAGTGATCTTCTGCCGAGAACACTGCCATATCTTCGATACTTTCGATCTCGGACCACCGCAGCAGCCGTCCACTCAAATCGAGCTTAAAAAGCTTCAAGTCCTTGACATCATCATCCCGGAAAACGAACCTGGGATCAAGGAACCTGGGATCACGGGCAAGCAGCAACAGCTCGGTTTCAGATACCTTCACCAATAAAAATTTGGCAGCGGCAATGGGCGCAGGCACTGAAAAGATCGATTTGGAAGTAGCAGCGGCATAGACGGTAACAATTCCATTGATGTCCAGGGTGTAGAATCGCCCGTCATCGTACACCACGGAAACAAGAGGAGCGGGTGAATCGGTTTTCAGCTCGGTCCAGAAACTGTCTCCGAGTCTACAGAAGTGCACATGACGTTGGCCAGAACTCCAGTTGTGGACCATGACGGTGATGACACAGTCATGCGCACGAGAGCCTGGGCTCGAGAAGAAGGAAGCGTTCCAGATGAAGCTGATGGCTTTATGGCCGCCGCCTTCGGTGGCGGAGCGTCCCGGCAGGTAAAAGTCGGTCGGCGGGGGGAGCCAGATTTGGACCCTGGTGACGGGATTGAGCAAGGAGAGGGCGGTGTCCCGGAGCATTAGCAGCCAACCGTGGGATGAGGCGAGGATGGCCTGGCCGTAGGATTGGGGGATGGAGAGGGTGCGGACGGAGTTGGTGGCGAGGCTGAAGAAGGGGCGGACGTCGGTCAACCGGTGGTAGGGGAGAAGGAGAAGCGGGGGCTGCGGCCGGAGGTTGGCCGGCAGCGCGGCGGAGCGCCACGACTTGCAGACGGCGCGGAAGCGGATGTAATCGGCGATAAGGGCCACCTTCTTGGCGATCAGCCCAAGGAGATCGGTTGGGAGGTCGGACCATTGCGGCCGTTCCTCTTCTACTATTCTTTTGCCACTACTACATGCCATTGGATATCAGGAGAAGGAGAACAATTGAAGCGGTTCAAGAAGATGGAACCAGATTGGGTCCGGACGGGGATGAAATCTGGAGCAAATTTAGGGTTTTTAACGGACTAGGGTTTTACGAGACGAAAGGATCCAGACGAAGAGGTGGAACTGGAAATAATTTACGGTTAGAAAGGATCACCTGATTCCGAGTGAAGCAGAAACTCGTGGCGAGGGCCCTGGGTCTGGAGATTCCGGTGGTCGCCATGATGTCACGGAGGAAGAGGAAGAAGAAGAGGGAGAGTATGGGCGTAAAAGGCAGAGTGATGGTGTGGAGCAAATAACGATGGAAAATTTGTTTTAAGGATAACCCAAATTGATCTCTAATTATAATTACCAAGTCCCTAAATCATATATTTTATTTTAAAAGTAAGTAAAAAAATTTATATGTTTAAACTGCAAACGCCTTGCCGACTATATAAGACTATATATTTGAAAGTTATTTTGTAAATCTCTAACTATCTATCTGTGTATTTATTTATTTATTTATTTAATACGATTCTTGACCAAAATATAATGATATAATTATTTTTAGTAAAAAGTTTTTAGCTTATTAAACAGTATTAAATGAAGAACCTTTTATGGGTACTACTAAATTAAAACATAAATCAATGATATTGTTAACGACGATACTTGTTAAACGTATGCTAATACTAATAAAAATATTTTTTATTAATATCATACTGAGAATCATTATATTATACTAATATTTTATTAATTTTATTATATTTTTATAATTATTATTTTACTTAAAAGTGAAAATACAAACCAACCTCACTCTACCGCATTTAAAGCTCCCTTGGATGCAATATTTTATATTTTTTATTATGCACAAGTTGAATCGTAATTTTATTTTTCTAATAAAATCTATTAGTTTATATTATTGATGTATACACACACATGTACTATTAGAATTTTTTATAGTAATAGTATATCATGATATTAATATCAAAATTTTATTTTAAAAAATAAATATGATCTTATATGGTTTATATTCTATTCTATTTTTTATAATTTATTTATTATATTTATTCTATATTTTAATAATAATTGAAGAGAAGAGAAAAATGTGTATCCTATGCATCATGTAAGTTACATGCTAGTTGCTATTATTTTCTGATCCTATGTTCCACCATGCCATATAAGTCAGCATAGAACATAAAGTCAATAGGCCATTGAAATTATTTTATAATCTCCAAATGGACGGATAAATGTTCTTCGGTCACTCGATTTGATTACATTTATTACCAACCTGAAACCACATCAAAAGCAAGGAAGCTCAAACGAGAACCGTTCTACGTCTAGGTTGGATCTGAACAATGACAGGCGTCATGCGGATCTAGATGAGTTTTCTTTCAAATGATAATTTCAATAGAAAATTTAACTAATCGATTAATTGCATTGGATTTCACAAATTTAGTTAAATTTGGAAAGAAATTTCAAAGGTGTATAATTTGTTCAAGCCAAACTAGGTCAAGCATCACACAAATCCAAAAACCACTACATTGTCTTGATTCAGGTGCCATGCACATTATTCATTCGATGTTTGCAAACATGAATAATAGAAGGTGAGAGAATTAAAAAATAATGAGATATAACCCTATTAACCCCTTGAATTTAGTGTATTAACCCCTTGAATTTAGTCTAGAAAAGACTGGTAGGGAAAGAAGCCAGCTTATTCGTGGCCTAGCAGCAATAAGCCTCCACTTAACAACCAAAAGATTTGGATGCATTTTCAGAAATCTAGACCTGCATACTTATAGCGCTGGTGGATCTCCTTCCCTTCCTCTCAAAGAAAGAATATGAAAAGAAAACCTCTCGAGAGCAAGCTAGATCAGTCTTCTATACTTCCATACGAAACATATTAGTCTGATGGGCTAAAACAGAGGAAGAATTCTTGTTCGCCAGGGATGCTGGAATAGGTGCATTTTTTCATGACATACTCTGCCTCCACTTTAACACTAGCTCACAGAATTCAATCTCCACACTGGTCCCATGACATGCAACATCACCCAATGTGTAAGCTACGTTTTACATCATAGCATCCAAAGATCTACAGCTTAATGTGGAATCCTGTCCATAGACAAGCTGCTTAAGTGCACTGTTCCATTCCCTCTGCGATGTTGAATCAGCAGAGTGCTTTGAGATGGATCACTAGGGACCTGCATGAACTTTTGACAAATAACTTTTTACTAATCTCAATTTTATTAATAAAAAATTACAAGACTTTGCAAAGAGCCAAACACCATAAAGACACACTGAAAAAACATAAAGACACACAAAAAAAGAAAAAAAGGCATCTGGGCCTCTTATCTTCTAATCAAAGTAGGAGTGAAGTCCTGTGTAAGTTCCAAACAACCCAGGTACATTTCAGTCAATAATCCTAAAACTGAATTTATCTTAATAAAACTAAGACTCACATGTTAAGTACTTTTATTCCAACTAGTGCAATCACAAATAAGCCAAGATATAATTGCAATAAATTTTGGAGCCGGCAAGGGACCTCAATAGAGGCTAGGTGTAAACCAGACAGGAGCCATTAGATGTTTTGCAGACGTCCCCAGAGCAGCGCACCGTATGAACTCATAACTGCCGTCCTTTATGTTAATTACTTTGATATTATGGTTTTGAGGCAAGAAAGCATCAACAAGATCGTCGTCGAAGAAAGGAGTTTCATAATAAACGCAACCTTCTTTGCATCCAGGAAAGTCCCTAGCACAGACCATCGAGCATGAGCATTTTTCTCGCGTCAAAAACAATGCTTTATCTCCTATACCGTCTATCTCGGACCATTCAAGCATCTGTCCACTCAAATCCATCTTAAAATGTCGCAAATCCATTCCACCAGACAACTCTCTGGAATAGGCACAGAACAACAGCTCCGTTTCTGATGCCTTCACTAAGAAATATTGGAGGGCGAAAGCAGGTTTCGGCAGTGAAAGGATCTTCACGGAAGGATCAACAGCATCATAGACGGTAACAACTCCAGCGAGGTCCAGCATATAAAATCGCCCCTTACTATACACGACAGAATCTAAGATAGGAGATGTTTTCAGTTTTGTCCAGACTTCATCTCGGCCCGGTCTACAGAAGTTCACATGTCTCCTATGAGATTTCCAAGGTTGGCACGTAATCGTTATCACGACGCAATCATGCTCAGCCGAACTTGGGCTTGAGGATATGACACCCTTGTGAGGTACGACCGTGGTTAAATTCGTGCCATCAATTTCGGGGTGGTATTCGGGGAGTGGAGGAAGCTGGATTTGTGCCTCGGTGATGGGGTTCAACAAGGAGATTGCCTTGGTCTTAAAGTCCGCCAGCAGCAGCCAACCATGAGATGATGCGAGGATTTCCTTGCAGCAAGTGTTAGGGAGGGAGAGGGTGTGGATGCTGTTGGTGGAGAGGCTGAAGAAGGAACGGGAATCGGTGAAGCACAGGTAGGGGAGTAAGAGAAGTGGGAGTTGAGGATGGAGACTACTGGTGGCAGCGGTCGGCTGCGAGGCCGACCGCCATGATTTGCAGACGCCGCCGAAGCGGATGCAGTCGGAGATGAGACGTAACTTCTTGAAGATGAGAACTAAAAGCTCTTCTGGAAATTCGGACCATTGTTTTTCTTCTCTTTTTTCAGAATCGGATGCCATGGCTGAACCGAAGTAACAAACGATAGGGAGAAAGGACCTCTTCTGGGTTGTATTTATAGTTACGGCCCAGGAAAGACTCTGAAGTCCGACCAAAACTCTAACACCTATTAGAAATAGAAGTCCCGAAACTCCCGTGTTTCCGATTCATCTTCCGTCAAAACCGAGAGAAAAGAGATAGAAGAGAGAGAAAGAGGAGGGAGATAAAAACAAACACCTTCGTGTTTTCTCTCGGAGCGGAAGAGGGGGGGGAAGCGATGGCTTGGCGGTGGCCGGAGGGTGTTGTCCACAGCGGCGTAGTGCGGCAGCGAGCGAAGGTCATGGCCGGATGCGCGGCCAAGGCCGTTAACGTTACGGAAATAGGGAGCGATCGGCGCAGCTAAAACAGGGAAGTCGGGATCCCCGTTAAATCCCAGCGATTCATCGATCTATTCCGTCTGGCTGCAGAATCACGCTGAAGAGGACCGATCGGATGACAGCACGGGTGACGGAGAGGTTCATATTACCTCGTCGCCGGCGTGGTGAAACCAAAATAGCCGTGGAACAGGGGCGGCGTTGCGGCGATCAAAAAGTCGAGGAAGGGAAGAAAAAGACAAGTGGGAATTAAGCAGTAGGAATCGTAGGGTCGCGGAGGGTTTTATAGAGGTGGGAGAGATAGCGTGCTCCCTGGCTCCGGAGATCCCGGGAAGAAGAAGCCGGCGGTTTCACGGCTCGTCTAAGATAACCAGATACGTTCAATCAAAAAGATTGCCAGATATGGCTGGGTTCCAATTTGGTTCAGGCCGGCCCAACCGAGCCGGGCCTTGGATCTACTGTGCATTTAGTTGAGAATGTTCCGTTTCTTCGTAGGGTTTCCTTTGGTAGCTTAGGGACTGAGAACACTATAACACCATAAATAAAGCACCAATAATACAAATATAAATCGATAATAATATTGTTCCCTACTTCGATGCCAGCAGTTGGAAATTTTGTTAGCTTAGTGTAAGAAACAAATCTATTCCCATACATGTGCTCCTTGCACTTCCTCCTTTTGTGGGATCTTAATATAAATAGTTGATGTCAATTTTCTTTTGGTTTATGTAACATAACTGTTGGGTTTTCTCATAATTTCAAGTTATAAACATCATCTTCCACTATTCATAGCTGATTTCCTTCATTTATTTCTCTTGTCATTAATCAAACAGTCTAGCCTATTCAAAGGCCTAGCAACTACAATTTATGTGTGATAACATGATATAATTATTGACCTTGTTTCTGTATGTTCCATTTTCTTTCTTTCTTTCTTTTCTATGAATCAAAAAGGTCCAATTCTTTTTTTCTTCCTTTTTTCAGTGGAGGGGTTTGAAGAAGTGGTATGGTAACGTATGTACAATTATGAGTCTACATTTCCTTCACATATGAAGCGTGAGAATTGGCTAAGCCTGAGTGGAGGATATTGAGTTCTTGCAAAACATGTTGTTTCATTTGATACTCTGCAATTCTACAAACAAGATATTTACTGATACATAGAATAAGTTGGTTTTGCACTCCTATTTAAGAACTCTTATTTAGATCACATATCTTCAAAAAGAAGAAGGCAGATGAAGCCCTTTTGCAACTTATTTAAGCTTTTTGTTGCAGAGATAAAACATTCTTCTTTGCCATTTAGTCCTCTTTGAAGCTATATGTTTTCTTTTTCTTTTCTTGAGACAGAAGCAAAATGTAACTGATTGCGTTAAGATAAGTGGGAATGCAGAAAAGAAAAAACAAAGACAGACAAGTAATCAACTTATATCAACTTTTAGATTGAGAAGTTCAAAGAAAGGCAGAACTTTCTTTCTGTGTTTCAAAGAATCAGCTTCAAATCAGTCTTCTGCAAAAAACCTGATACTCTTGATAGTACTGCTTTCATTTTTGAACACCTAGCCTAGAATGGATGGAAGTTTGAATAATAGTACTGCTTTCATTTCTGAAACCCTAGTGTTAGGTGTTAGAATTCATGCTCCATCAAGCTTTTTAGAATATTTCCGGACGATTTCCATCGATTCTTTTAAACTGTCCTGACAAATCCTAGTTCCTCTTCTTATGAGGGCCTTTGAAAATCTTAAGTGCCCTGGACCATAACATTTCATTTGGCTCTCTATTACCACGTGGTTTATTGGTATAAAATCCTAATCTTTCTTCAATTTATTTACTCTTTAGCTCTTTTAAGCTTTTTAAACTTTTTAGCAACCTTAGTTAATTTGTTATGCACAATTATGTCTACATTTTTATGTCCATTACACTTGTCATCAGTGCATAGACCTTGTTAATAATCTTGCATTATCAGCCATATGAAAAATGCCATCTTTATTAGAATCTTGTATTTTTTTTTATTTTAATCTCATTTTTCCCCCTTGTCTTATAAAGGAAATCTTGATCTTTTATAACAACTTAGAAGTACCTCTTCACCTGCACTGCTTAAATCTTAATTATTAGATTTGTCTATCTGATATTTTATATATATTCAAGCTCAGGTGATATCCCTTCAAAATATATACTCTATCCTCCAAAAGCTTTTTCTAGTTTTCCAACTTAGAATTTAACATTATTTTTAATCTATAATTGAATTTATTTTTTTAAGCTTATTATCTCTTATATCAACATTATATAATCCACAGATAGCACATGATACCACTTAGTTTCACCCTAATTGTCTCAATTCTAACTCATGGCTTGGTATTTAAAAGAGCTTATACAAAGAGGGAAATGGAATAGTTATACCAAATTTATGCCAGGTGAAGTTGAAATTTTTCAATATATTATTAAGGATAACCCAACCACCTGCATATATAATGCATAATAATCTTATAGGTCAACTTTCTGAACATGCAATACTGATCATATTACTTCATACCTGGTTTCGTGGTCAAAGTGGTTTGGAATTCAACCAATTCATATATCTAATTGTTGGATCATCGCAAATCCTGATTTTATAAAATTCTCAGGATGTAGACTCTGGTAAGGTTAAGTTTATTTTTATCTTAATGTAGATCCACTGGCAAATATCCAAGATAAGATGTTGCCTTTTGTTTCCAATCAATTTTGATTACATGCTTTTGTTACTTCCAAAAAATAACAATATGTTTTACCAGTCTAAATCTTCCATGCGTTCCAGTTGATATACCAAGAAGCAGAAAAACCCAGAAAAGCATGTGTATGCTTATGTCAACTCATGTTCTCTATCTAAATCAGCTAAGATTAACAACCATGCTTGCTTAAACATAGGCATATGATTTGCTTGCTTTTCTTCCAGGCTTGTTGGGTATGGTTATAGGAAAAATTTTTACTCAGTCCTTAGACTACTCTTTCAATTTCAGATGTGCAGATTAAGAAATGTCAATATATTCTTCTAGTGAGCTGTCATTTTTAGTATGGACTACAATTTCATATAGGAACACCCATCAATATGTTCAGGTTTCTACCTTTAGACATGCACAAAATTTTGAAACTGTTTCAGGGTTATGTCAGGAATTGGAATCTGATTGGATGAGTGGCATCTTCCAGGAATTGCCTATTTAACTAGGGACTACCATAATGTTGAGTCTCTGATTATTAACGTCAGTGATCTGAGACCATCTTCGGTATGTTCTCAAACCATACTTAACACATTTTAATTCCTCATTTGATTGTTTTGCTTTGACATTTCAGAGATTGGAGAACAACATGGATAGTTTGAAGAGAGTGAGAATTGGAAAAAGTGCCCTATCTTCCCACTTGCTTCTTCTTTTCAGTACCAAATCCACTTCTTGCATTGGTGGACCAAGTTTCATCCTCAAAAACTTCCTAAAGGACTGCAACAAGGAAATTAAGCTGGTATGATTATTCTCAAGAGTTGCAAGATGCTTGATAACATGTATATTGACATCACCTGTGCTGCATCACCATTTAAATCTGAATTGTTTCTTGGTCTTAAAGAAAAAACTGTTAGTTTTATCAAGAGCTTCAGTAAATGCTTAAATGTACTATTATAAGAATCAAAAGTTGATTATTTGAAACTTTGAACAATAGATCCATACCTGTCAATCATGAAGCTCAAATAAGTGTGTTATTTTTTTTACAAAAAATTAAGTTTTATTATGTTTGTTCAGCTTTCATCTTGGAACAAATGAGTCGACCATGAAAAGATAATGGCAACATTTTCTACTACAAATGTGTTCCTGCTGTAAGTTCATGTAGAGTTACAAAGAGGCAGTAACATCCAGCAGTAGTTGAGCTGATAGTCTAATCTTTAAATATGAATTTGACTATGTTTTATGGTATTTTGAAAAACAAGACATGTTTGTCTAGGAGATCTATTGTACTAGTCCAACGGACACTCCACGAGTAAGAGTGTTTTCTTCGGGAGTTGAGGTGAATTGTACTAGTAACTAGGTCACATCTTATGTTGCTAAACATACAGGAGCAACCATATGGGTGTCTTCCTACAATCTTCCAATACAATTTAGAAAAATTTTATTTTCTAACCCCCTAGAATGTATCCACACTAGAGCTGTATGATCCGTCCCGTTCACAAAAAAGAGGAGGAAAAAAGAAAAAAAAATCCATGAGTAAATAGGGCTTCCCTCTTTTGATGATTTTTTGAGAGAAAGTTCTATGATCTTCCTTTTGTAGGATGCTATAAACTATGTTCAAATGGTTGTCAGTTTTTCATGAGCCTAATGATTTTTGTTGGGTTTTCATCCTTTATTTTTTTTATAAAAAAAAAGATAGAAAAAAAAACAAAGTAGCTTTAGTTGTCATGTGTATGAATTGCGTGTTGTTGGAAGGATTTTCCTAAGTAATGAAGAGCTTGGTAGAAACGAGCTATAGATCATATTAATTCTTCTGCTCTCACTCCCTTCTTCATGAAGAAAATTACCTGATGCCTCATTTCATTACCAACCTAGATCTTCCCATTCCTACTAGATCCCTCAAACAAATCCTAGACATGGAAGACTATCCTTGTCCGTGTAGAAAAACCCTGAATTGCAGCAGATAGGAAACCACCTATCTGTACAAAAACACAGGTATAACTTATTGCATCTCCATGCTCCACCATTTGCAATTGCAAAGATCATGAACATGAGAAAAATTTTGCAATTGCAAAGATCAAGATTATAACCATCTTTTCAAAATAAAAATCTCACGGTATTGAAAATATCAATTTCAAAAGAGCGCTGTGGTTATTGAAATGAGAATAATGAAAAACTTCCAAAAGCATTTTTTGGAAACAAAATAACAATGAAAAGAAAATTCCACAACAATGAAGCCATCTATATTCATGGTACAATTTTTAAATTTCCAAAACAGCAATATCTAGTGTGAATTTAGTACTTAAATTGGGAATGTTCATAAATGATGGCCTTTTTGAAAAAACATCAGGATTAAAGAACATAATGTAAATGGACAACAATATCTTGGACTCAAAATGGTTGAATTATAAAACTCGCAAATTTAAAAGTGTAATTTTTAATTGTTAAAAGGATAGATTCATACATAACCAAAGGTCTTCACAAAAAACTAGAAAATTAAGCGCCAAAACACTCTTTAAAACTCAAATTTTTTAAATTCCGAAACATGTGATTTCACAAGTGGAGTTGTCAAAGATATAACGACCATAAATCACAGAACCCTTTTGAAAAAATAAAATTATGAACATGAGAAAGGTTTATAATTCAAAAAACAAGTTTGAAACTGAAGATTTTTTAATTTGAAAATATTTGATTTCAAACTTGTAGCTTAGTTGTTCAAATAAGAATGTTCATAAGCTGTGAAAAGTATTTTTGAAACTTGAGATGGCCAAAGGAATTTTGGTTGCTAAATTAAGATTATTAAAAAATGATAAAATTTCAAATTGAAAAAATATCATGATTTGAAAAAGGTTTGTACTTTTTAATGTGTGAATCCTTCCATTTGACTAAATATTTTTGTGCTTTAAAACATGTGATTTTAAGAGTAAATCATAAAAGCCCGTCTCAATATAGAAGAATATTTGACTTTTTCACGGGGAACACCTCTTTTGGATAAAGTATTGAATAACAAAATTGTGATTTCAAAAATAGAGATTAGTTTTTATATGGGGAATGTTCATAGGCAACAAAAAACACTTTTTGACATAAAATCACAACATCAGAAAACTCGATGAAAGCAAATTATTTCTAAACCTAAAATTTTAAATTCAAAAAATACAAATTTCAAAAGGGGAGTTTTGTTATCAAAAGTATAATGCTCTAATTTATTTTGAAAAAAACAACTTTCAAACTTAAAACTTTTGAAAAACTAAACATGTGATTACAGAAGTTTAATAATTGAAACAGGACGCTCCAGAAACTACAAAAGGCTTTCTAATGAATTTAGCCCATACAAGGAAACTTATGTAAACACAAACCATTTTCCAAACTCCAATGTTCTGAAATTTGCATATTGTAATTCCAAAAAAAAGCTTATTTGTTAAGATGATAATGTTCTTAAATCACAAAAAACTCATTTTAAAACCAAAAGATCCTTGAAATCTTTGTATTTGTGAACTTTCCTTCTTGACTTGTTTTGAATTTTGAAATATGCAAATTCAAAACTGAAGTTTGTTTCTAAAAGGAGAATGTTCATAAACTACAAGAACAGCTTTTAAATATAAAATCATGATATGAAAAAACTGTGTGTGAAATCTTTTTTTGAATATAAAATATCTGAATTTCAAAATATGTGATTTCAAAGGAGAGTTCGGTTGTTCACAGGATAATGCTCCAACTTTTCAAGTAACAAAGTGAAGATCACAATACTTTAGAATTTCAAAACATTTTCAAACTTCAACTTATTGATTTGAAACATATGACTTCAAAATTGCAGTCTCACTTACACCTAAATTACAGTTTAGTTATTGAAAGGAGTACATTTGTAAACTACAAAACTTATTTCGATGAAATATGGCCAATGTGAGGGCCCTTTTATAACCAAGAAGCAATTTTCTAAATATTAAATTTTGAACTTTGAATGTACTAATTCCTAAATAGGACCCTATTTGACAAATGAGAATGCTCCTAAATTACAAAAACTCATTATCAAGCAAAATACTTTTTGACACGAAACTGACCTGAGAAACCATGAAAGTGCAATAATTTTTGAACTTAAATTTTCTTAAAGTAAAAAGATGCAATTAAATTGAGTATTGTTGCCAAAACGATGATGCTCTAATTTTCAGAATGAAAAATGATAACCAAAAAATTTTATCATTCCTAAATCTTATTTACAACTCAAAATTTTGAATTTCCAAAAGTGTGAAGTTCTCCAGTAGAATCAAGAAAATTCATACACACAAAAGCTTTTTGATGAAATTTACTTGATGGCTGATGTAACAAGACATTTATAACCACAAAACAAATTTCTAGATCAAAAGTTTTGAATAAAGAGGAGTTTATTTGTTAAGATGATAAGATTCAGAAACTACAAAAAAAAAACCTAATTTGAAACAATGAATGAGATTTGAGAAAACTTTCCGCTTGCAAACCCTCTTTTCAGACAAAGTTTAAAATTTTGAAGCATCTAATTTCAAAAGTGATGTTTATTTTATAAAAAAAAGTTCAAAATTGTAAAATAACTTTTTTGTTATGAAACCATGATGCAAGAGAACTTTAGGTACAAATTTCAACACAAGCAATTTCAAAAGGAGAGTTTACCAGTTAAAAGAATGGTCCACCAATTTTTTAAATGAACAATAAAGGTCGAAAAACCCTTTTAGGCTAAATTTTAATTTCTAAAAATCTGATTCAAATAAAAACACCTTTTTGATATGAAATCATGATATAAGAAAACTCCAAATTCAAAACGTTCTTCTGAACTTACTACTTTTGAATTTCAAAAACAGGCAATTTCAAAAGTAGATTTTAGCTGTTAAGAGAATGGCGCTCCAATCAAAAAAATGGGGGTCAAAAACTTTACAACTTGAAATCATCTTTTAAATTATTTCATTGACATTGACTAATGTGAGAAAATGCTAAAACTATGAAAACTTTTTCCAAGCATAAAATTCAGAACTTTGGTGATTAAGATTTAAAAAGAGGAGTCCATATATTAAAATTAGAATATTTCAAAATGACAAAAACACATTTTGAAAAAAATTGAGATCTGAGAAAACTTTTGTAATTGAGAAAACTTCTGCAGTGACAAGCTATGACTTGAAAATTTCAAAACTCACATTTTCAATTGTAGTTTAATCTTAACCTGCTGAATGTTAATAAATTACAAAAGAAATTTTTGACATGAAATTAGGACGTCAGGAAATTCCATTGGAGTGAAACCTTTTTAAACAATAAAATTTTGAATTTTAAAACATGAAATTTCATGTCCTACTTTTGAAATAAGAAAGTGAGATCAAAAAATGTTACAATTTCAAAGCCTTATTTCAAAATTAATTGTTTTGATTTTGAATTGTGATTTTGAATTTAGTTGCTGGAAGCAGAGCATTCACAAACTACAAGGGCCTATTCCATGAAGTTGGTCAATGCGAAGAAGTTTTTTATATCTAACAATTTTCCAAATTCCAAACAGTTTGAACTATGGAAATTGTGATGTTCAAAAGAAGTTTATGTGTTAAAACAAGAACATCCAAAAGGACAAAAACTCATTTTAAAATAAAAACTATGTAAGATCACAGCACTTATTTCATAGTTCTTACTCATGATTGGATGCCTTAATTGTTTCTTTTAGAACCACTTTACACATTGAAAGGTTCCATTTCACCGGACTTCCTGCATTCATAGGAACATTTATCTAGAGGAATGTTGAATGGTGAAATGCTTGAGGAATGTTGAATGGTGAAATGCTCAGCTCAAAAATCCGTGTGCTAAATTGCGGTTTCAAGTCATGGAAATGCATTCCAACAAATCATATTTCTGTGTGAAAAAAAGCAAATGTTGATCCATTCGGGGGGGCCAAGGTAACTTTGCTATCCTGCATTTCACAAACCCTGCGCCTGAAAACATATCTATAGTGGGAAGAACAGCAGATGGTTACAGTAGACCAAAGGCAACAACACTCTGAGCTGCCTGTGGGCACCCCACTCTCCTCTCAGCATGCGGTGGGGAGAGATTCCAGGTTCAGGCACAGAAAATATGGAGTTTGTCACGGTTCTCATAAAATGAGTACTCCAATTTCAACATAATGAAAAACAAAAACAACCATAGTTCAAACACAGTTAGAGGAATAATATTTTTAGCAGCAGGTTCCTACTTATTCTGGATGGCTATTTGCAAATAAAACAAGAATCTATGCTGGTCTGAATACCATTATTCTAGGGTAGTCACCTGTAAACAGATCCAGATACTTGGTTTCGACAGATTTTGAAACTGCTCCCTCAAAAGCAACTTCAGAAATTGGCCTTCATACATCATACATAAGGCTAAACTTCATAGAAGCAGGAATTAACAGGATAGAGGATGCTACAGCAGCTCCAAATATACGATGTGAAATTGAATATGCTGCACTCAGTTGTGGCGTCTTCAGGGGCAGCTGTGGTGATGATGGACGGTTCGAAACAACTTTGGTGGATTCAGATAAGGCTCAACTAGCATGGAGGGCTCACCTTCCATGGGAAGAATTCATTGGCTGTGAAGTTCCCAAATAGAAAGAAGATCCACAAGGGGACCTAGTAAAAGTTTTGCAGCCCCCAAGTTGCTCAAGGCTTAGAAGTGACTGGCGAAACCAACCTGTGTTACAACACCAAGAACTGGGGCCAGTGAGAGGATCTGAGAAAATTGAATGCAGCATGATTTTTGCACTATAATGAAGCAACCATATACATGTGCTATCTTCATTTTATAGAGATATTGAGCCTACTAAAAGCCAAGAATGCGTAATGGCTCTAGTTGTTCTGCATGTGAATATACACCTAGTGTTGTCACAGAACTGAAGAAACCTAGTAAATATTAACAGCATAAGCTCAGATGCAAGGCATAGGCAGCTGGCTGAGAGCAATATTAACAGCAAAATAAGCAAACTTCTTTACTAAAACAAGCTCGTCACAGATGCATGGCTAGCAACCATGGACTTCTTTTAAGGAAGAATACCAGGTGAGTTGATTCCTCATAAAGATTTGCACCATCAGCATATATTATGAAGGTCAGTTGGTCAAGCATGCCAGCCCCCTTCGGTCATTGATATCTTTAGCAGCATATACATTGGTAGACATAGAAACAGGATCCAATCATGTTGCAAGGGATCAAGTTGTCTGAGATTGTAAACAATTATCCAAAATTTTATTTCATCATTGGAAAATGGAAATGAAAATGAAGAGTTAATATTTTATCATTGAAAATTTAAATTTTTCCCTCCTACAATGAAGTGCAAATGGAGAATCTATATGAAGCATGGAATGAGCAGTTGGTTTGAACCTACATGCTCCTGTACTAAAACAGTTAACAGTTAAATCCCACAGAATCAAGAAATAAACTAGAGACAATCTAGATAGGCAGTGCAACATAAGCATCCTCATCGGTTTGCTTGGCTTTAAGCAAGAAAGCTTGATGATCAAGCTTCATTATGGAGACAAGTCAGAAACTGAGGTTTTATGCAGGTCACACTTACATCAACATCCCAGCAATGAACCAATGATACACAGAAGTATATTTGAGGAGCAAACTGAGGATTTTGCAGCTTCATCTCAGGTTCGACCCTTTTCAAGAAATTTGATGAGGTGCACCAAAGTGCTTTTCCAAAGAAAGTAAAGAATTTTGCAATATAAGCACAGCCAAGGGTTTGAGCCCTTAATCAAAAATTGAGATGCACCAGTTAAGCCTTCCAAATGAGAAACTCCCAGCAAGCAACTTATGCCATAGAACAATTGGATGAATTTATAAGCAAAACAGAGGATTGAAGAAAAACTAGGCAGAAGAAAAAAGTCTATTTTCGAAATTTAGAAAACTTTATCCCACTCTATGTTTTGTATGTGAACTGCCATTTATGCCAAAAGTTAAAATTTCATTACTGGATAAACTGCTATGGACGTGGTTGGGGTTGCAATTTGCATATTATCCACTTTGGAAAAAAAAATGTTGTAGTTGGATGTTCCCTTTACATGTAACAGAATTTAATTGCTTTAATATGATTCCAATTGGAACTCTTAACATCTTCTACTTCCATTAATACACTTTTTAAAATTAAATGTAAGATTTCAGAAATCCTAAGTTTCCCGAGAGAATCTTGTAGTGAACTTACATAGGAACTGCCAAACTTTTACTTATCTTAAAGTAATTCGCAAAATAAGGATAAGAAACTTGGAGTATTCAGATTTTACATTAGCACGTTTTAGTGAAACAGCCACAGTACATCAATCAGCACAATTAACCCAATATCAACCATTCTACAATGAACCTCTTTTTCTTTTCTTTTCTTTTCTTCTTTTTTTTTTTGTGAGGAAAAGGGAAGCAGAGGTACTGCCACCCGGCTTTTATTAGAAGTGAATACTTACATGGGATAAGAAAAGAAACCAGAGACTACGTGCTCTGGAGTGTTAACAGAGCTCCTCTAAATTACAATGAACCATTGGTAGCAACAACAATCACAACTTTAAAAATATAGTGCTCGTATCCATTCCATTTTCATCTCTTTCCACAATTAACCCAGTATGTCTTTCGTTATAACACATTAATCTTACCACAACACATATGAGGTCCATATAACAATCTGGACTTGCAAAAAATGGAAAATCGTGCATAAAATCTAAAAGAAAATGAAGACTAAGAGCATAGAATTAATGCAAGTCAACAACTTTGAAAGTGCTAGGCATAAATTATCAATTATCATACTAAGAAATGCCTTTCAAGTTTTGTATATAGAAGGATAACATCATAACAAATGCTGTTACATAACCCAACAATGTTATGATTCTATGAAAATAATAAAATCTGTCCCCAGATATTATTTTCTCCTCCTGTTAAATAGAAACCATGAACATATACAAAACAGTAGTTATGGTCATGCTCATGAACCATTACCGGTCTTCAAGCATCTTAAATATAAGTTCATAAGCCATGTTTATTTCTCTGAAGAACAAAGGCCAGGTCTCAAATGTTGACCAATTTTTCTGAGACCTACTCTACAAAAAAATAGAGACTTGCACATATAATCATGGAAAAGAGTAAAGCATCCATGCCCTTAGGACAGCATATGAGCATAAATTGCATGAACTCATTTGAAACAAAATTATGCTTTTCAAAAGTTAGACTCATACCAGACCACTATATTCACGTAATGACCCAACTATCTACTTTATGACCATACAGTCATATATTCGTAATTTTTTATAGAGAAGAACACCACAATGAATACTAATCTATGATCCAGCAGTCTTATGGTTTTACCGGAACAACAAAATCTATCATAAAAATCACATGTCCTTAGCTCTTATTTTCTCCCCTTTCAAAACGCAAACCTTGACACGTATCACAAGACAATACATATAATCATCCTCATGTGACATTATGAGTGTTCGACCATCTTGCTTGAAAGTCAATTAATATACCAAGTCCCATTTCTTTAAAAGAGGAGTCCATATATTAAGTGAAAATTTCAGAAAATTTTGTAGTTGTGAACCCTCCTTTTGAACTACAATGTAGAAATCCTTCCCTTGAACTCGGAAACTTTTGTAACCAAAAACCACTTTGAAACCTCAAAAGTTCTGAATTTTCAGACTGTAACTTCAAAAGAGGAGCTTATTTGATTAAAAGAGAACATTCAAAAATAACAAAAACTAATTTTTGAAATATAAGTGAAATTTTCAGAAAACGTTGTATTTACGAACCCTTCTTTTGAACTAACTTTTGAAATTCAAGACATCAGCTTTTAAAAGTTGAGTAAGTTACTAAAATCAGATTATTCACAAATCACAGAACATAGAAAACATCATGGGAGAAAAATCTCTTTCGAACTAAAAAAATTGGAATTTCAAACATGCCATTTCAAAAAAGGAATTCAAGGAAAATTTTGTAACTGAAAACCCACTTTGAAACCACAAAAGTTTTGAATTTGCAGAATGGGACTTCAACAGAGAAGCCTATTTGTTAAAATGAGAATATGCCAAAATAACAAAAACTTGTTTTCAAATATAAGTGAAAATTTCAGAAATTTTTGTAATTATGAACCCTTCTTTTGAACTAGAAACCCTTCTCTTGAACTAGGAAATTTTTGTAACCAAAAGGCACTTTGAAACCTTAAAAGTTCTGAATTTTCAGACCGTAACTTCAAAAGAGGAGCTTATTTGTTAAAAAGAGAATATTCAAAAATAACAAAAACTTGTGTTGAAATATAAGTGAAATTTTCAGAAAACTTTATATTTATGAACCCTTCTTTTGAACTAACTTTTGAAATTCAAGACATCAGCTTTTAAAAGTTGAGTAAGTTACTGAAATCAGATTGTTCACAAATCACAGAACATCTTTTCTGAAATGAAATTATGATGCAAGAAAACTCTATAAAAGTTAAAACATCTTTCAAATTCAATACTTTTGAATTTCAAAACATGCAACCTCAAAAGGAGAGCTTCGTTGTTACAAGGATAATTCACCAATCCTTTGAAACAAAAGAAGGCAAGTCTAGAAACTTCGTGTTTCCAGAAAACTATATTTCAAGGTTAATTTTTGAATTTGGAAATAAGTGATTGAATAACTCAAAAAGGACAACATTCTTAAACTATAAAATATATTTCAATGATATTCAGTTGATACAAGAGAATATTGATAACCGCAAAATTATTTTTTAAACATAAACTTTGAGAACTTTGAGAACTGACTTTCCAAGAAGAAGTATTGAAATGAGGATATTATTAAATAGCAAAAACTCATTTTGAAAATTGAAACCAAAACGAGATTTGACAAAACTTCATAACTGTGAACTTTGAACATATTTTAGAATTTTAAATATGCAATTTCAGTGTGGGATTTACGTCAGAAACGAAAAAATAAGGTGAAGACCAAAAAAAAAAAAAAAAACAATTTCAAAACCTAGTTCACACAAAAAATTGTTACATTTGAAAACATGATTTCTAAGTGTAGGTTGCTTTTGAAGAAATATTCAAATAGTAGCAAAGAATTTTCAATAAATCAATGCGTGGAAACTTTTATATTTAGAAAACCATTTTCCAGATTCAGCAAGATGTGATCTGTGCAAATTATGATTTTGAAATAATCGAAACTCATTTTCAAACAAAAATAAACTTTGAAACAACTGATTTTGAGCACACCTTTGATATGAAATCATGAAATGAAAAAATTTTGAGTGAAAAATCATTTTCCAAATTAAAAATTTAAATACAAAATATGCAATTTTTCAAAGAGTGTTGTGCTGACAAAAGAACAAAATTCTTACTTTCAAAACAAAAACGAAGAGCGGGAAATTTCATAATTATAAAAGTTTATTACATATTCAAACTTTGAATTTCAAAATATGCTATTTTGAAGCTGCATTTCACTTATCAAATAGAGAATATAACTATCATAGATTTTTTAATTAAATAATGTCAATGCGATGAGACTTTTGAAAACAGTGGGATCACTTTTCCATATATTTTCAAGTTTGAAAATTGTAATTTCAAAAAAGAAGAGTTTATCTTTTAAAATGAGAATGTTTCAAAATGACAAAAAACTATTCTAAATTGAAATGACTAAAACTTTGTAAATTTGAAACATAGTTTGATTAAGTTTAGAATTTTGAAGTATCCAAATTCAAAGGTGGAGTTTGTTTTCAAAAGGAGAATGATCACAAGTTACAAAAACATATTCTTCATATAAAATCATGAAGAATTGTCTTATCAAATCATGAAGAAAAGCAAAACCTAATTCTTTTCAGTTTATAGTTATGCAATTTCAAAAGCAGAATTTTGATAAAAGGATAATACTCCAATTTCTTTAAAAAAAAAATGAAACTTGAAAAATTTTACAAATTGAAAGCTAGACTCCAAACTTTAATTTTTTTTTTTATTCCAAGACATGTTATTCGAAATATGCAATTTTGCTGTTAAAAGAAGAAAATTCATTAACTATAAAAGGTATTTAAAATATGCAATTTTGCCGTCAAACAATTCTAAACATAAAGTTTTTGAACCTTGAAAATTGACTTCAAGAGAGAGACAATTTGTTAAACGAGAATGTTACTCAATGAAGAAAACTCATTTTGAAAGCATAATAACATTTGAGAAAACTTTATAATTGTGAACACTTCTCACATGCAAAGCAATGAATTTCAAAACTCCCAACTTTAATGAACAACAAAAGGTATATTCTGATAATATTTTATCAAGATAAGGAATTTTTATGACAATGAATCCATTTTCCAGATTTGCCCCTTCTGAACTTTGGAAACTGTGATTGCAAAAAAGAGCTTATTTGATGAAACAAAAATATACCTCAAGCAAGAAAATTGTTTAAGAATAGAAATGAGATCTGAGAAAACTTTAAAATTGTGAACACATCTTTTTAGACAAAGTTTTGGATTTCAGAAATAGTGAATTGAAAAGTGAAGTTTAGCCTTTGAAAAGGGAATGTTTATATAAGTTACATAAAATTTTTCTATATGAAATCTTGATTTCAACATACTTTATTGGAACCTATTTAATGATTCAAGACATGAAAATTCAAAAATGGAGTTTTCTTCTTCTAAAAATATATATATATATATACCAATGCTCCAACTTCCGCTACAAAAAAAAATGAAGGTTGAAATTTTGTAACTTCAAAACCTTATTTCAAACATGAAATTTTAAAATTAGAGACATGCAATTTCAAATGAGTAAAATGATGTTGAAAAGAGAACATCGAAGAGCTAAATAATATTTTTCAATGAAATTCAGTCAATGCAAGGGAACTTTATATCTATGAGACCATCCAAACAGTGTTGAACTTTAAAATTGTGATTCTAAAAGAGATTTTTTGAGAGGAGAATGTTCTGAACGACAAAGGCTTTTATGAAACAGAAATGAGATTGGAGAAAATTTTGTAATTGCAAAACCTCCTTTTAGACAAAGTTTTGAATTTGGAAATATCTGATTTCAACAGTAGGGATACATTTTAAAAAAGAGAAATTTGCAAAGCATAAATTTTTATATGAAATCATACATGCGAAAAAATTGAGTGTGAGACCATCTTTTGAGCATTAAAGTTTGGATTCTCAAGGCACACAATTTTGAAAGGAACATTTTGCTGTTAAAAATATATTGCCCTAATTTCTTTTTTAACAAAAATGAAAGTGAAAGACTTTATAAATCCCAAAACCTCACTTCAGACTTTAAAAACACATCATTTAAAAGTGTTCATAAATCATAAAAAGTATATTCAGATAAAGTTTGGTCAAGTCATGAAATTTTGAATGTTGAAAATTGTAATTCCAAAAGAGGAGCTTACTTACTAAATTCAGAACATTCCAAAATCAAAAGAATTAATTTTCAAAGAAAAATAAGATTTGAAAATTTTGAAAATGTGAACATAACTTTTGGACAAAGTTTTGAGATTAAAAATTTGCAATTTCAAAAGTAGATTTAGTTTTGAAAGTGAAATGTTGGTTACGAAAACACTTTGATACAAAATAATGATGCGAGGAAACTTCATGAAAGCAAAATCTATTTTAAAATTTTAATTCTTAAAATTAAAGCACATAGTTTCACAAGGGCAGCTTTTTTTTTTTTAAAAAAAAAAAAGACAATGCTCTAGCTTTCAAAATAAAAAGAGTTCAGAAAACTTCCACCATTTCCAAATCTTGTTTCAAACTTAAATTTTAAATCCGGAAACATACGATTTTGAAGTTCAGTTTAATTGCTGAAAACATGCAGAAACTATAAATGGGTTTTCATGAAAATTTGGTTAGCACAAGGAAACTTCTATAACTATTAAACCACTTTCCACTAACAAAAGTTTTGAACATTACAAAATGAGATTTAAATAAGGAGATTTTTTTATTAATAAGAGAATCTTTAGAAATGACAAAGAGCAGGTTTGGAAACAAAAATGGGATTTGAGAAAAAATTGTAATCATGGACCATGTTCCGTATTTTGCAATATTTGATTTTAAAAGTGAAATTAGTTTCTGAGAAAGAGAATGTTCACAAACACAAAATTATCTTTTCGATATCGAATAATGACCTGAGGAAACATTACAAGTGTGGATTTCAGCACATACAATTTCAAAAGTTTCAATAGTCAAAGGATAGCACTCCAATTTTTGAAAATAAAATTATTTGAAGGTAAGAAAGCTTTATAAATTCCAAAACTTCTTTCAGTGTTTGAAATTTATGAAATTTGAAAAGCAGCACTCCAAAAGTGCAATTTAGTTACTGAAAGCAGAACATTCCTTAACCATAAAGGTATAATTTGATACAACAGAAAACTTTATACAAGCAAAAGCCTTTTTTGAAATAAAAATTTTTCAAATTAAAACTCACTATTTCAAAAGCAAGGAACCGTTGCCAAAAGAACAGTGTTGTAATTTTTAAAACAATAAAATGAAGGTAAGAAAACTTTTAATTTCAAAGTTTGTCTCAAAGCTAAACTTTTGAATTTCGAAATGCATGATTTTGAAACTATGATTTAGCTGTTGAAAAAAAAAATTTAAAAATTACAAAAGATCTGTCAATCATATTTGCAAGGAAACTTTTATAACTACAAAACTATTTTCAAAAAATCAAAAATTTTAAGCTTTAAAAATAGTGATTCCATAAGAGTTGGCACATATAAATAAGAACGTTCAGAAATGACAATAGAAATAAAAATGAGACCTAAGAAAACTTTCAAATTCTGAACCTCTTTTAGACTAAACTTTGGATTCTGTGACATCCAAATTCAAAAACACAATTAATTTTCACGGGTCAAAGATTATATATAGAATCATAACATGAGAAAATTTGGAGTGCAAGGCCTCTTGAACTTAACATTTCTGAATTTCAAAACAAGCAATTTCCAGAGAGAGTACAATTGTAAAAAGATGATGCTCCAATTTTTGAGACAAAAAATTAGAGTTTTCTTTTTTTTTTGCATATCTAGCCCTTAAATATTGCTTGTTAGTTATACATCTTCCATAACTTACTATTTGCATGTCTACCCTCAAATCATCCTAGCTTTGCAACTAATTCCTTCATGTCAGATGTTATACTAAAGTACTAAAAATAACTACTTGGAGTGTAAAAGGACATTGTTGGTTTGTTAACATTACACATTTATATCCTTGAAAATTTTAACATTAAACCATATTAAAAATAACTATCTTTTCACAATATATTGAGGGTACTAATGTAAAAGGTTAATAAAACCATTTTATACTTAAAAAATGTTGTTCACTTATGCCACTAAGACTAGAATTAGGCCAGGCCATCCCCCTGCTTGAGCCTAGTCTGAATATTTTTTAGAGGCTTTTGGTCAAAGCTTAGTCCTAAAGACTTTTTCTAAATCTTATCACAAACCTGGGACTCAGCTCAGCTTGAAAACCAATCAATCTAACCCAAATTAGCCTGTTTGGGCCAATTAAGCCTAGGTTGACCCTCGTTGGCTCAATTGACCTGATTTGGGGCCCACTGGTGATGTATTTACTGAACACAAAAATATAAATGCAGGATAAATCAAAAAAATGATCTCACAAGTAAGCACAAACCTGTCTCATTATTTACTATTTTCCGTTAGCTCAAAAGAAAAGAAGGTGCCAACATGGATCCGCCATACTCTCCATCACTAAGAGGCCCAAGATTAAAGAGAGGACAGACAGAGAGCAACCCCAGGCCAATTTAGGCCCAGTTCCTGGTTAGCTCCGACCTAATTCTAGGGTAGGCTTTCAAGCCTAGTTCACACAACCAGGATCAAGTTGGGCCTAGACCAAGCTAGGCTGCCCAAAGTTCCTTCGACTCCTATTTTTAAGACCCAAAATGACCTAAATTGCTTTATGCATAGCTCATGACCCGACCCAAAGACCCAGTTTGGGCCCACTTCCAGTCCTAAACACCATTAGTCAAAAATCTGAGAGGTATCCATGCAAAACATGAATTTGTGAAGTATATATGCAAATAGTGATTGTTGAAAATTACACAACAAATCATATTGACAGGTATATACGAAAAAAACCCAAAAATAAAGGTCAAAAAACTTTATAATTGGAAAAGCTAATTTCAAACTAAATTTTTTAAATTTAAAACTTATTTGTCAGAAGTGTAAATTACGAAAACAACTTTTTGATTTGAATCATGGCATGAGTAAATTTTATGACCACATAACTCTTTCTTAACAAAAAATTTCTAAATTTCAAAACATACTATTTCAAAAGAAGAGGTTAGTTAACAAAAAGAATAATGCTGTAATTTTCAATAAAAAAAAAAGGAGGTTAGAAAACTTCTTTTGAAATTTTTAACCTTTCTGAATTTTGAAACTTCTCATAAGTCAAGTGTAGTTGTTGAAATAAAAACATCCATAAACCATGAAAGGTGCTATTACATGAATATGGCCAATATAAATTTTTTACAACTAGGAAAGCATTTTCTGAGTTTGAAAATTGTGTTTCCAAGAGGACCTTATATGTTAAAATGAGAATGTTCCTACATCAAAAAAAAAAAACACATTTTTTCAACAAACTTCTAAAGTTGCATCTGGTTTTCAAAAGAAGAATGTTCATAAATTAGAAAAAGCATTCATTGATATAAAATCATGACATGGAAAAGCATTATGATTCCAGAAGTGGAGCTTGTTAAAATGAGAACATTCCAAAACAACAAAACCTCAATTTTGAAATTAAAATGGGATGAAAAACCTTAGTGATTGAAATGTCCAATTTCAAAATGGAGTTAGTTTGCAAAAGGAGTGTTTACAAATTAACAAAACACCTTTTCCATACAAATCATAACATGACACCTATGAGTGTGACAAAATTTTTAAATATCAAAACACAACCAACCTATGAGTGAGAGTTTGGTTGTTAGAAGGAACATGCTCCAATTTTTCAAACAAACAATGAAGGTAACAGAACTTTTTCCATTCAGAAACTTGATTCAAACAAAATTTTTGAATCTTAATACCTATGATTTCAGAAAGTAAACATTTGTTGTTCAAAGAACATTTTAAAAACTACAGAATGTCTTTTCAGAAACCTGGTAGGAAACATCTACAACTATGACACTATTTTCAAAACTCTTAACATTTTTTAATTTTGCAAATTATAATACAAAAATGAATTTTATTTGTCAAAATGAGAATATCCAAGCCCAACATCATAATTATGAAATTTAGCTTTTAAAAGAAGAATGTTCACTCATTACAAAAACACATTTTCATATAAAATCCTAACATGGGAAAACTTAATGATTACATAACCTTCTTTTGAACTTGAAAATTTTAGAATATTAGAACAATAATTTGAAAACAGGTGTTTAGTTGTTAAAAAGATGAAATAGAAAAATAAAAGTCAAATAACTTTATTATTACAAAAAGTTCTTTTGAACCTACGCTATTTAAATACCAAAGTTCCAACATTATGCTTGTGGTTTGCTACCTAAAACAATAAATGAGTGCCTTTCTGAAATATCCTTTTAACATGAAAGAACATTGCAACAATAATGCACCAGTAGTCAAAAATCTAATGAGTATCCTTGCGAAATAGAAAATTATGAAGTATACTTACAAATATGAAATGCTGTACCGTGCCAAACCGGCCGGTACACCCCGTACCGAGTCGGACCGATGAGGAACTGGCACGGTTCAGCTGGCTCAAAGGGTATACCGGCGAAGGAGGGAGGAAAAGAGAGGGAAAGTGAGAAAGAGAGAGAGAGGAGAGAGGGAGGAAGGCGAGAGCCGCTGGAGGCCAGCAGTGGCCCGCTGCGGCCACCAGAGGGCCGCGAAAGCATCCACGGCTCGTTGGTTCACCCGATAGGACTTTGAAACGAGCGAGAGAGAGAGAGAGAAAAGGAAAGAGATCACTGGAGATGGGAGTGGGAGGCATCACGGTCGCGGATGCAGGCTTTACCGAGACCGGGGGAGGGAGGTGGTGGAAACGACACAGGCGGCATCGCGATCGCGGAATATGGTCTGTCGTCCCTGTTCACGCAGTCCTCTTTTTTAAAAACAAAGATCAACAGTGAAGATGGCAAACCATTTGCCGGCTTCACTGTTTAAAAAATTTTTTTAAAAAAAATTAAAATCAATGAAGCCAGCAAACCATTTGCCGGCTTCACTTAAATTTTGATTGTAAAAAAAAAATCGTGAAACAGGGGCGTCACCCTTGTTTCACGCCCGCGGCACCGCGTGCGCGGACTGCGCTATCCAACGGTCACAGCGGCTAGCCAGAGGCCATCCAGCGACCCCGCCCCCTCCTTCCCGTCCCTCCTTTTCTTTCTTCCTCCCCCTCTCTATTTCTCTCTTTTTCTTCCCCTGATTCAGATCCGATGCCTTCATCAGTTTGCTGCCGATTCGGTTCGATACGAAACCATACCGAACCGTACCGCCGACCGACCGAAACGGCCATCGGTACCGAGACGGCGAACCTTGCTTGCAAATAGTATTTTTCGAAAAATATGCAACAAATCATATTGACAAGGCATATATGCAAAAAAAAAAAACAAAAAATAAAGGTCAAAAAACATTATAATTGGAAAAGAAAGCTCATTTCAAACTAATTTTTTAAATTTTAAAACTTAAATTTTAGAAGTGTAAATTACAAAAACTGCTTTTTGATTTGAATCATGGAAAGAGTAAATTTTACAACCACAAAACATTTTTTTATAGCATAAAATTTTTGAATTTTGAAACACATTATTTCAAAAGAAGAGTTGAGCTGTAAAAAAGAATCATGCTTTAATTTTCAAAACAAAAAATGAAGGTTAGAAAACTTTATGGTTTGCGAACTCTTTTGAAATTTAAACCATTTTTTAATATTGGAACATTTTATAAGTCGAGTTTAGTTGTTGAACATCCATAAACCACAAAAAGTGCTATTTTATGAATATGCCTAACATAAATTTTTATAACTAAGCATTTTCTGATTTTGAAAATTGTGTTCCCGATAGGACCTTATATGTTAAAATGAGAATGTTCCAACATCACAAAAATATATTTCTTTTGGTCAGCATAAAAGCATTGTATCACCAACTTTTGATATATATGCAAAAACAACACAAAAATAAAGGCCAAAAAACTTTATAATTGGAGAAGCTCATTTCAAACAAATTTTTTTAATTTTAAAACTAAATTTTCAAAAGTGTAAACTAAAAAAAATTACAAAATCAACATTTCGATTCGAATCAAGGCATAAGTAAATTTTATGACCACAAACATTTTTTTATGAGTATAAAATTTCTAAATTTCAAAACATGTTATTTCAAAAGAAGAGTTTAGTTATTAAAAAGAATAATGCTTTAATTTTCAAAACAAAATATGAATGTTAGAAAACTTCTATGGTTTAAAAACTTCTTTTGAAATTTTAAACCTTTTTGAACTTCGAAACTTTTCGTAAGTCTAGTTGTTGAACATGCATAAACAACCAAAAAGGCTATTCTACGACTATGGCCAATATAATTTTTTTATAACTAGGAAAGCATTTTCTGAGTTTGAAAATTGTGTTTTTAAGAGGACCTGATATGTCAAAATGAGAATTTTCCTACATCACAAAAACAAACTTCTTCTAGTCAGCATAAAAACATTTTTTCAACAATTTCCAAATTTTAGTCTAGTTTTCAAAAGAAGAATGTTCATCAATTTAAAAACAATTGCTGATCCAAAATCATGACATGGAAAAGCTTTGTGATTCCAGAAGAGAAGCATGTTAAAACGAGAACATTCCAAAACAACAAAACCTCATTTTTGAAATAAAAATCGGATGAGAAATCTTGCTGATTGAAATGTCCGATTTCAAAATGGAGTTAGTTTGCAAAAGGAGTGTTTCCAAATTACAAAAACACCTTTTCCATACAAATCATAGCATGACACCTATGAGTGTGAAAACTTCTTTCGAACTTAAAATTTTTAAATATCAAAACATGGCAAACGTGTGAGTGAGAGTTTGGTTGTTCAAAGGAGAATGCTCCAATTTGCATGAGCAAATTTTATGACCACAAAACATTTTTTTTCGAATCTAAAATTTCTAAATTTCAAAACATGCTATTTCAAAAGAAGAGTTGAGTTATCAAAAAA
The DNA here is from genome assembly GCF_000442705.2 of Elaeis guineensis. Classification (NCBI taxonomy): domain Eukaryota; kingdom Viridiplantae; phylum Streptophyta; class Magnoliopsida; order Arecales; family Arecaceae; genus Elaeis; species Elaeis guineensis. The sequence goes on along the minus strand of NC_025994.2, from coordinate 96,109,126 downwards.
ATAATGCTTTAATTTTCAAAACAAAAAATGAAGGTTAGAAAACTTTATGGTTTGAAAACCTTTTTAGAAATTTTAAACCTTTTTGAATTTCGAAACATTCTATAAACCAAGTTTTGTTGTTGAACATCCATAAACTACAAAAGGTGCTATTTTATGAGTATGGCCAATATAAGATTTTTTTATAAATAGGAAAGAATTTTCTGATTTTAAAAATTGTGTTTCCAAGAGGACCTTATATGTTAAAATCAGAATACTCCTGCATCATGAAAACATGTTTCTTTTGGTCAGCATAAAAACATTGTTTCAACAACATTGGGTACATATGCAAAAAAACCCAAAAATAAAGCTCAAAAAACTTTATAATTGGAAAATCTCATTTCAAACGAATGTTATAATTTTAAAACTAATTTTTCAGAAGTGTATATTACCAAAATTACAAAAACAACTTTTTCATTCAAATCATGGCATCAGTAAACTTTATGACCAAAAAACTTTTTTTAAACATAAAATTTCTAAATTTCAAAACAAGTTTATTTCAAAAGAATTCTTAAGTTGAGTTATCAAAAAGAACAATGCTTTAATTTTCAAAAAAAAATGAAGGCTAGAAAACTTTATGGTTTGAATTTTTTTTTTGAAATTTTAAACCTTTCTGAATTTTGAAACATTTTATAAGTCAAGTTTAGTTGTTGAACATCCATAAACCACAGAAGGTGCTATTTTATGAATATGTGCAATATAATTTTTTTATAACTAGGAAAGCCTTTTCTGACTTTGAAAATTGTGTTTTCAAGAGGACCTTATATGTTAAAATGAGAATGTTCCTGCATCACAGAAATATATTGCTTTTGATCAGCATAAAAACATTGTTTCACCAAGTTTTCGTATATATGCAATAAAAACCCAAAAATAAAGGTCAAAAAACTTTATAATTGGAAAAGCTCATTTCAAACATTTTTTGTAATTTTAAAACTAATTTTTCAGAAGTGTAAATTAAAAAGTTACAAAAACAACTTTTTGATTCGAATCATGGCATGAGCAAATTTTATGACCACAAAATAATTATGTTTTGAACATAAAACTTCTAGATTTCAAAACATGTTATTTCAAAAAAAAGAGTTTAGTTATTAAAAAGAATAATGCTTTAATTTTCAAAACAAATAATGAATGTTAGACAACTTTATGGTTTGAAAACTTCTTTGGAAATTTTAAACCTTTTTGAACTCTGAAACTTTTCATAAGTCTAGTTGTTAAACATCCATGAACCACAAAAGATGCAATTCTATGATTATGGCAAATATAAATTTTTTATAACTAGGAAAGCATTTTCTGAGTTTGAAAATTGTGTTTCCAAGAGGACCTTATATGTCAAAATAAGAATGTTCTTACATCACAAAAACATATTTCTTTTAGTCTGCATTAAAACATTTTTTCAACAATTTTAAAAGTTGTGTATAGTTTTCGAAAGAAGAGTGTCCATAAATTTTAAACAAATGTTTGTTGACATAAAATCATGATACGGAAAAGCTTTGTGATTCCAGAGAAGAGCTTGTTAAAATGAGAACATTTCAAAAGAACAACACCTCATTTTTGAAATAAAAATGCAATGAGAAACCTTAGTGATTGAAATGTCCAATTTCAAAATGGAGTTAGTTTGCAAAAGGATCATTTCCAAATTACAAAAACACGTATTCCATGCCAATCATAACATGACACCCATGAGTGAAAAAACTTCTTTTGTACTGAAAATTTTTAAATATCAAAACATGACAAACCTATAAGTGAGAGTTTGGTTGTTAAAAGGAGAATGCTCCAATTATTTCAATGAAAAACGAAGGTAACAAAACTTTTTCTATTTAGAAACTTGATTCAAAGAAAATTTTTGAATCTTAATACATATGAATCCAAAAAGTACACCTTCATTGTTCAAAGAACGTTTTAAAAACTACAGAATGTCTTTTTCAGAAACTTGGTCGATGCAAGGTAACATCTATAATTATGATACTATTTTCAAAACTCAACATTTTTTAATTTTGCAAATTTGAATACCAAAAATGAATTTTATTTGTTAAAATGAGAATATTCCTATTTTGAATATCCCAGCCCAACACTGTTATGAAATATAGATTTTAAAAGGAGAATGTTCACACATTACAAAAACACATTTTGATATAAAATCCTAACAAGGGAAAACCTAATGATTACAAAACCTTCTTTTGAAATTGAAAATTTTAGAATACTAGAACAAGCAATTTGAAAATAGGTGTTTAGTTGTTAAAAAGATGAAACAGAAAAATAATGGTTAAATAGCTTCATTATTACCAAAAATTCCTTTGAACCTACACTACTTAAATTCCAGGGTTCCAATATTGTTCATGTGGTTTCCTAGCTAAAACAATACATGAGTGCCTTTCTAAAATATCTTTTTAATGTGAAAAAAAATTGTAACAATAATGCACCATTAGGCAAAAATCTGATGAGGGACTTCCCTGCAAAACAGGAATTTGTGAAGTACACATGCAAACAGTGATTTTTGAAAAGTATGCAACAAATCATATTGATAGGGTATATATGCAAAGAAAAAAAACCAAAAATAAAGGTCAAAAAACTTTATAATTGGAAAACCTCATTTCAAACTAAAACTGTTTTAATTTTAAAACTTATTTTTCAGAAGTGTAAAACAGTTGTTGAGATGAGAATATTAATAAACCATAAAAGATCCATATTTTCATAAAATTTTGTCAATCTAAGTAAATCTTTATAACCACAAAACCATTTTCAAAACTTCAAAATGTTCCAAAATCAAAAGTTTTTCCAAACTTCGCAAAATATAATTTCAAAGAAGATTATTTGTTCAAATGATAATGTTCCAAATTGACAAAAATAATTTTTACAAGAAAATTTGTAATTGTAAACCCTTCTTTTGGACTAAGTTTCAAATTTTGAAACATGAAAATTCAAAGGTGGAGTTAATTTTAAAAGAAAATGTCCAAAAATTATGAAAACAACTTTTTGATTCGAATCATGGCAGGAGTAAATTTTATGACCACAAAAAAAAATTTTAAGCAATAAAATTTCTAAATTTCATGACATATATTCTATTATATATATATAAAACCGGAGCAACCGCGTTAAGGCATCTCCATTCGACACGTGGTTAAACAGTTGCATGACACATCACTAAAAAAAAAAAAGGCTCGGTCTTGCGTCCGCTTTTCTCCCCGAACGATGAAGAGAGGGCCGGCCCCTCAACTCCCCACTACCATGACTACTCCGACGATGCCGTTCACGTTCCCGAATCATGCCCTCACAACTCTCTTGTGCGCTGTCAAAACACCACGCGGAAGAGGAGAAAGAAAAGACCTAACGCTAGATTCAGCAAGAAGGGGACGAGTGAAGAAACCTTGAGCCTCACCCCAGGAGTTGGAGAAATTTACAATTTTTCCCTCTAAGTTTCTTCTCCCCTCCCTCCTCTATCCAGCGAGCCCTCCAGAGAAAAAAACCCTCACAACGAGTTCGTGATGCGCTTTCGTTTGTTTTCCTGCTCTCCCTCTCTCCTCCCCCTCCTGCTCTCTCTCTCCTGTCTCCCCTCTCTCCGCCAACCCCGGCCTTTTATTTCTTTTTCATTTTAATTTGAGTTTTTATTTTTGATTTATTTAAGTTTTGGTTGGGTTCGATGGCTCGGGGTGAGGTGTTGGGTTTGAGCCTGGCAACTGTTGGGCGGAGACGAACCGGGTCCGCACGGGCTAGGGGTGGGACGCCTTTGTTTTATTTTGGGCGGCGGAGCAAATGGGAACCGTTGAATCAGATGTCGCAGATTGATGACATGGACCATTTGGACGGTAGATGTGGGTTTGAGTGCGTTGTGTTTCTTTTGTGAGAGAGAGAAAAAGAAGCGCGTTAGCGGGGATTTTTTTTTCTTTCTTTCTTTTTTTCTGAGTTGTGGTGGGAGACTTGGGAAAGTAGATAATATCAGTGGAGAAAGCGTGAGCTCCTCTCCATCGACAACATAAAATCAACGATTAATGGGTGCATGTCTCCTCCCACCAGCAAATGGATGGGTGGTCACAAAGCTGTTAAGTGGAAAGACTTTAACAAAATGGTTGCACGGACATAAGGAGAGGCAAAGAGAAAGGTCAATACCTCTTCCCCCTTTGAAAGAAAGGTTAAAGAAGGCGTTGGAAGTTGCTCAGGCAGTGCAATATCTTCATGAACAAAAACCCATGGTCATCCACAGAGATTTGAAGCCAAGTAACGTACTCCTGGATGATTGTTCGCATGTTCGGGTGGCTGACTTTGGGCATGCTCGGTTCCTACCTGAGGGAGAGGTAGCACTGGCAGGTGAAATAGGTAAAGGAAGGAGATGGGCCTAACAGGTTCGGATTTTGGGTCCCAATCCGATCTGAAATCCGGCTGGATCCATTTATTTAAACAAAAAATCTTGCATTTAGGCCCTTGATAAAGGCTATATTCAATTAAGCTCTTTTGACAATTGACTGAACCAGACCATGTTAAGTTAATTTAGTTTAGGGGTGTTTTGCAATTAAACTTTGACAAAATATTTATTATATAAAGGCCCTTTTCTACTGGATCTCCACATTTTTGGCTTTGAACCCAAGGGCAAAAAAAATATTAATTGGGATAGTCCCCATGGGTCAACTACTACAATCATGCATATAAATACAAATACAATATGACTACTGCCTGCCTCCTACTTCTACTTAACCATCTATTCTTAAATGCATACAAAACGGACACAAACTACTGATCTCAAATATGTATAGATCATCATTGTCTCTTAGTCATTCTGGATAAAATTTTGAGCTATTGGGACTAAAAAGTTATTAACAATTCAACTATCAGAAAATTTGTCTCTACCTTTTCTCTGGAGTAAGTCTTTAATGATGCCGAAAATTCAATAAAATAAAAAATTATATAATAATAATATATATATTATTTTTTTTGATAGACTATGAAGAAAAGAGATATATGTGGGATGCAAATAGGTGGTCATGTTCTGCTTAATGATAAGGATTCCGAAACAATTGATGCTGAAAATGTTGATTCAAGAAATAATTTCTTTATCAGTAAAAGACAGAAATGATTATATTACTTCTTATTATTATGTTATTTAAATATTTTGAGTTTATATTTTAATTTGAAATATTTGATATCATTTATGATGTCTTTTATATTATGTTGAATTTTTAATTTATAAAATTATTATTTGAAGAAATAAATACATACCGTGAATCGCATGGGGTTCTAAGCTAGTATATATATTAAAACTGAGGCCTCTCTGTAGAGAAGCCTCCGTTTGATGTGTGGGGTGTTGGGTAAAAAGAGAGGATCCACGTGGACAAAGAAAGAGGAAAAAAAAGGTGCTCCGCGAACAGCACTCGGGACAACGCTCGCTCGACGCCCCGAACAGCGTCGCGCCCGCTCGAGGTCCGATCGCCCAAACAGTGCTCCGCCGACAACGAAAGGAGCGCACTGTCGAAACAGCGCACAGTGCAGAAGCCTTGATAGCCAAAAAAAATCACGAAAGCAGCAAGGGCTCAACAGGATGCTCTCGTAGTCAAAAAAAAATTGCCTTTCAGAGGAGCTTCGGGATGCATTGATGGGAGCCACGGCCACGACGGCCATGGTGGTAATGGTGGTGGCGATGGGTGGAGCCACCGCGTGGGTTGAGGCTTTTGCTTGGAAGGGAGAGAAAGCAAGAGAGAAAGGGGAGTGGAGAGCGGAAGAAGAGCTTGGCGAAGCGGCCGAACAAGCCTCGATGAATGATGCCAGCGACGGCGGCCCCAACATCATCCTACGGTGGCTACGGCTGATGCTATTGCCCCTCTCTGACATCTTCAAAAGCGGAGTGGAGAAGCCGACGATGCCTGCGAGGAGAGCTCGGGAAGGGCGCTGCTTTGATCCATGGGGCAGCGTATCGTTGCTGCTTGGTCGGATCGAGGCGGTGGAAACAATTGCTAAGTTGTGGATGGGAGAGCAGAGCCGTGCTTCCATCTCTTTCTCTATCGCTCTTCCTATGGGCTAGGCTTCTCTTTTTCTTTTAGAGCAGTTTCTAGACCCGTTTTTGTTTAGTTTAGGAGGTGAGCCAAAAATGGCTAACGCTAGATATTATGACAGCTTCTCCACTCCAACGGCACCCCCATCCCCCACCATATTTTTGTTTTATGGCACATTAGATGTTAGTATTTTTGCTTTCTCCTATGGGAAAAAAAGAGAATATTGCAATTTAGTGAACTAAATAAATAAACATTAGGATTAACTTTGACATACATGTGCTACCCAATTAAGATAACATGCAGTACAATTGATATTCTATATATAAGAAAAAATTTGCATATAATATTAGATTCATCGACGATACGTGGGTAAACATTACATCTAGAAAATTATAGATATACAGAAGATATGCCCAATAACAATCATTTGATAGCAATGTTATATAGTAAAATAGATAGTTCAACGATGAATATTTAAATAAACAGATGATATTTCAAATAAAATTTTAAGAAATGCTATTTCACCTTTTATCATGTTATTTATTTGCACATTATTTATGTTAATAAATAATATCTTTAATTTTTTTAAATTTTAAATATTTCTTGCTACATCTAAAATCCAGCAACAAACAATTACAATATTAGGCCATCAATTAGAGATACGCTCACAAACCAATTCTTGATTGGAATGTTACAAGACCGCTGTCTCTTCCTATAAGAGATGGGAATATGGTCGTCGAAGGTATTTTTATGATCAAGTTTCGTATATTGATATATTTTCTCTCCATCTCAAGCTCGAATATGCTACTACCATTAATGACAATGATGGCCAATGGGCAGCATTGCCGATGCTGCCATTGGGAGAGTTGGAGGTGTGAGATGATAGGATTAAAGGAAAAGAGGAAGGAGAGATGGCAAGATTTAAAAATAATTAAAGATAAAAATAATAAGAAATGATGGGTTTAAGAAGCTTTATAAAATCAGGATTGTCGCATCTTCACAAAATTTATTCAATAGCTTACAACACACACACCATGCACAAAATGCAATTTTTTAAATTATTTTAATTATTTTAAAAATATATATATAATAGATATAATAGAATAGATAAATAAAATTAAATATTATTTTTAAAAAATCACATCCCATGTATTGCATAGGGTTATAAGCTATTTTGTTATATTTTTCCCACGTATCTATTTTTCCCAAAGCCACCGTCCGCCACGTGTCTCAAGATAGCGCCCTTTGTATTTTTTGCTTCGATTGGGAGGGAGGTGCTGAAGTTTGGAGGCCTTACGATGGGGTCCGCGGCGACGATGGAGGCGGCGTCGCAGAAGTGGACGTCGATCTAGAGGAAGGTCGGCAGTGGGGCGGATGGAAGAGATGAGGAGGCTCCCAGAATGGAAAAAGAAAGAAAATACCCAACACAAAACCCCAACCATTGTCTAAGCTTCACGGTTCGGCCGCTCCAAACCTACCACCCAATTGGGACTCTAGAGGACAGACACAATAGAGGAAAAACGAGTGAAAACATAGGAAAAAACCCCATCGTCTAAGCTTCCCTATTCGCTTCTTTTCCTTTCATTTTATTATCTTTTTTTTTTCAAAGAAATGGGTTGAGATTGGGATAATTATATATAATGCGTGCGTGGGCAAGGATGAGGGCGGTGTCGGTGAGGAAGGGGTAGGAGAGGTGGTGGTGGTGGAGGCGGAGGCAAAGAGATCGGGGTGGGGCAAGGTGGTAGTAGTGGTACGGCCAAGGCTTTCACCGCACGTGAGGTGGACATAGGATTTCAATGATGAAGAAGCCTCGATGAACACTGCTAGCAACGATGGTGGTGGTCGAGAGCACGAGAAGGATGGCTGCGGCACAGGCAAGGGCCAGGGCGGCATTGGCAAGGGAGGGGTAAGAGACATGGTGGTGGTGGAGGCGGAGGGATCAAGAAGGGAGGAGGTGGTAGTGGTGGTGTGGCCGAGGCTTTCGCCGCACGTGAGATGGATGCAAGGGTTTCAGCGGTCGCGGATTGCCCTATCACGAAAGTTCCGACTGCCCGATTTCTCATAGAAACAGTGAAGGCCCAAGGCACATCCAGAAGAAATTATTGCATGCACCAGGTGCAAATGAAGTTGGCCAAATCCCAAAGCATATGCACAGTGGATAGTGCATATGCTTTAGGATGTGATTTTTTTAAAAATAATATTTAATTTTATTTATTTATTTTATTATATCTATTTTATTATTTTAAGAAAAAATAATTACATGCCTGCATCACACGGGGTTCTAAGCTAGTGTTATTTAAAAAGCAGAGCTTAGGTATTGAAGAATAATGCTTTAACTTTCAAAACAAAAAATGAAGGTTAAAAAGCTTTATGGTTCGAAAACTTCTTTTGAAAGTTTAAACATTTTTTATTTTCAAAACTTTTCATAAGTCAATTTAGTTGTTGAAATAAAAATATCCATAAACCACAAAAGGTGCTATTCCATGATTATGGCCAATATAAACTTTTTATAACTAGGAAAGCATGTTCTGAGAAGGCCTTATATGTCAAACTGAGAATGTTCCTACATCATAAAAACATATTTCTTTTGGTCAGCATGAAAACATTTTTTCAACAATTTCAAAAGTTGAGTCTAGTTTTCAAAAGAAGAATGTTCATAAATGAGAAAACAAATGTTTATTAATACAAAATCATGACATCGAAAAGCTTTGTGGTTCCAGAAGAGGAGCTTGTTAAAATGAGAACATTCCAAAACAACAAAACCTCATTTTTTAAATAAAAATGGGATGAGAACCCTTAATGATCGAAATGTCCAATTTCAAAATGGAGTTAGGTTGCAAAAGGAGTGTTTCCAAATTAAAAAAAACATCTTTTCAATACAAATCATAACATGGCACCTATAAGTGTGAAAACTTCTTTCGAACTTAAAATTTTTAAATATCAAAACATGACAAACCTATCAGTGAGAGTTTGGTTGTTAAAACAAGAATGCTCCAATATTTTTAATAAAAAATGAAGGTCAAAAAAACCTTTCCTTTTAGAAACTAGATTCAAACAAAATTTTTCAATCTTAACACATAGGATTTCAAAATGTAGACCTTTGTTGTTCAAAGAACATTTTAAAAACTACAAAATGTCTTTCTAACAAACTTGGTCCTTGCATCATCCAAAACTATGATACTATTTTCAAAACTTCACTTTTTTTAATTTTGCAAATTATAGTTCCAAAAAAGAATTTTAGTTGTCAAAATGAGAATGTTTCCTATTTTGAATTTCCATGCCCAATATCAGAATTATGAAATTAAGCTCTTTATTTTAAAAGGAGAATGTTCACACATTACAAAAACATATTCCAATATAAAATCCTAACATTGGAAAACCTAATGATTACAAAACCTTTTTTTGAACTTTTAAAATTTTTGAATATTCGAACAAGAAATTTGAAAACAGGTGATTAGTTGTTAAAAGATGAAACAGAAAAATAAAGGTCCAATAAGTTTATTGTTACAAAAAATTCTTTTGAACCTACACTACTTAAATTAAAAATTATATATTATATATGCAGTTTGCTAGCTAAAACTATAAATGAATGCCTTCCTGAAATATCATTTTAATGTGAAAGGACATTGTAACAATAATGCATCATTCATCAAAAATCTAATGAGGGGAATCCTTGCAAAACAAGAATTTGTGAAGTATACATGCAAACTGTGACTTTTGAAAAGTATGCAACAAATCATATTGACAGGGTATATATGCCAAAAAAAAACCAAAAATAAAGGTCAAAACTTTATAATTGGAAAACCTCATTTCAAGCTTAAACTTTTTTAATTTTAAAACATATTTTTTCACAAGTATAAAATAATTGTTGAGATGAGAATATTAATAAACCATAAAAGATCCATATTTTGATAAAATTTTATCAATGTGAGTAAATCTTTATAACCACAGAATCGTTTTCCAACTTCAAAATGTTCCCAACTCAAGGGTTTTTCCAAACTTTGCAAAATATGATATCAAAGAATATTATTTGTTCAAATGATAATGTTCCAAAATGACAAAAATAAATTTTATAAGAAAATTTTGTAATTCTAAACCCTTCTTTCTTTTGGACTAGGTTTCAAATTTTGAAATGTGAAAATTCGAAAGTGGAGTTAATTTTAAAAGAAAATGTCCTAAAATTACAAAAACAACTCTTTGATTTGAATCATGGCATGAGTAAATTTTATGACCACAAAACAATTTTTCTTTTTTGAACATAAAATTTCTAAATTTCAAAACATGTTATTTCAAAAGAAGAGTTTAGTTATTAAAAAGAATAATACTTTAATTTTCAAAACAAAAAATGAAGGTCACAAAACTTTATGGTTTGAAAACTTTTTTTGAAATTTTAAACCTTTTTGAATTTCGAAACTTTAAATCAAGTTTAGTTATTGAAACAAAAACATCCATAAACCACAAAAGGTGCTATTTTATGAATATGGCCCACATAAATTTTTTACAACTAGGAAAGCATTTTCTGAGTTTGCAAATTGTTTCCAATTGGACCATATATGTTAAAACGAGAATGTCCCTACATCACAAACATATTTCTTTTAGTCAGCATAAAAATATTTTTTCAACAATTTCAAAAGTTGAGTTTAGTTTTCAAAAGAAGAATGATCATAGATTAAAAAAATATTAGTTGATACAAAATCATGACACAGAAAACCTTTGTGATTCCAGAAGAGGAGCTTGTTAAAATGAGAACATTCCAAAACAGCAAAACCTCATTTTTGAAATAAAATGGGATGAGAAATCTTTATAATTGAAATGTCCAATTTCAAAATGGAGTTAGTTTGCAAAAGGAGTGTTTTCTAATTACAAAAACACCTTTTCAATACAAATCATAACGTGACACCTATAAGTGTGAAAACTTTTTTCGAACTTAAAATTTTTAAATATCAAAACATGACAAAACTATGAGGAAAGTTTGGCTGTCAAAAGGAGAATGCTCAAATTTTTTAAATAAAAAATGAAGGTCAGAAAATTTTTTCTAATTAGAAACTTGATTCAAACAAAATTTTTGAATCTTAATACATATGGCTGTTTAAGGAACTTAGTCAATGCAAGGAAACATCTATAACTATGATACTATTTTCAAAACTCAACATTTTTTAATTTTGCAAATTATAATTCCAAAGAAGTATTTTATTCGTCAAAATAAAAATGTTCCTATTTTGAATTTCCCAGCCCAATATCACAATTATGAAATTTAGCTTTTAAAAGGAGAATGTTCACGCATTACAAAAACACATTTTGATATAAATCATAACATGGGAAAACCTAATGATTACAAAGCCTTCTTTTGAACTGGAAAATTGTTGACTCTTAAAACAAGCAATTTGTAAACAGGTGCTTAGTTGTTAAAAGATGAAACAGAAAAATAAAGGTCAAATAACTTTATTGTTACAAAACATTCTTTTGAACCTACATTGTTTAAATTCCAAAGTTCCAATATTATAGATGCAGTTTGCTAGCTATAACAATAAATGAATGCCTTTCTGAAGTATCATTTTAATGTCAAAGGACATTGTAACAATAATGCGCCATGAGTCAAAAATCTAATAAAGAAACAGGAATTTGTGAAGTATACATGCAAACAGTGATTTTGGAGAAGTACGCAACAAATCATATTGACTGGGTATATATGCAACCAAAAAACCAAAAATAAAGGTCAAAAAACTTTATAATTCGAAAACCTCATTTCAAACTATTTTTTTTTTTTATTTTGGAACTTAATTTTCAGAAGTGTAAAATAGTTGTTGAGATGAGAATATTAATAAACCATAAAAGATCCATTTTATGATAAAATTTTGTCAATGTCAGTAAATCTTTATAACCACAAAACTATTTTCCAACTTCAAAATGTTCCAAAATCAAAAGTTTTTCCAAACTTTGCAAAATATGATTTCAAAGAAGATTATTTGTTCAAATGATAATGTTCCAAAATGATAAAAAAATATTTTTTATGAGAAAATTTAGTAATTCTAAACCCTTCTTTTGGACTAAGTTTCAAATTTTAAAATGTCAAAATTGAAAAATGGTGTTAATTTTTGAAAAAATGTCCAAAAACTACTTTTTGATTCCAATCATGGTATGAGTAAATTTATAACCTCAAAACATTTTTTTTTAACATAAAATTTCAAAACACATTATTTCAAAAGAAGAGCTTAGTTATTAAAAAGAATGATGCTTTAATTTTCAAAACAAAAAATGAAGGTCAGAAACTTTCAGTCGGTAGAGAAGTTGAACAATTTAAAATATCTCCTTAGCGATGTGTCCCCCCAAGAGCTCGTGATCCCATTCTCCACATGTCCTTATATCAACTTAGTTATAAATCCTCCATTCTCTAATCCATTGGAGAAGACTTTTCATCCTATTGTCAAGTCTCCAGTGTAGCATATGATTTTGGTTATTGTAGTGGAATCCTCACCCAAGATTTTATCTCATTATTTCACTAAAATCGCTCCATACAAGGGGGAAAAAAGAATCTAGCCACAATAATTCGCTCTTTAATGCACCAATTGCTATGCCATATCACCAAATCACATCCAGACTTAGGAAAGTACCAACTGAGATCAAATCATTCAGGTCAAGAGGAAGAAAAAAGCATATTCATCTGCATACTAGAAACTGAAAAACATCCTATCAATCTTACATATCTTGTGTGGAACCAATAACATGGGTGTATTATTGACAAATTATCAGCAGAAATCAACAAGCATGGCATCAAGAACCCCTTCTAGTAGGTTGAGTTAATTACGATGAGTTCACTTAAATTACAATAGGTAACAATCAAGATGAATTGAGACAACTGAAGCATTCTGCAGAAACTGATAACTGATAAATATGCGTATCTATCATGCATTGGATATAAGAATTCCTTCTAGCAGGTTAAGTTAAATTACAATAGGTAATAATCAAGTTGCAATTAAGATAATTGAAGCATTCTGTAGAAACTGATAACTGATCAATTTGAGCATGTACGGGGCATTGGATATAACACAGATGGCAATAGAATAGATTATACCACTGTCAAAGCTCCAAAACGCTCCACACCTCCTGTCCAGGCGGTTTCTTCAGTTTCACTATTCCACAGCGGAGGACGGAAAAATCAATCTTGGGGAAGACATCACATCTAAACAACAATACATGTCAGAGTTAAGGAATTACACATTGTATAATACACTTCAACAAACTTTGTGAGTAAAAGATGGCAAATCTATGGCTTTCTTTACCAAGAAACAAACCCAACGACTTCTAATCTATTCTCTAACGTCTTTAAGAAATATGGAACCATGAAATCCACATCCAATTCCACGCAAATAGAAGATGTGAGCAATAGATTCAAAGAAGATGAAAACACTTTAGGGTTCTTAATCATTCTATTTAAAAAAAAAAACAAGAAATTGTTTTTCTTTTTTTACATTAAAAAGAGTAAAGACAGAGACTAGCTAATCTCAGATGCAAATCAATGATCAAGAAGCGAAATATTTTATATATAATGCTAGCGTCATACATAGTAAATCAGGAATTCTACACTGCATACCAACTTGAACCTAATAATGGGAAAAAGATGACATACTTGTGGTTCTCTTCCCCAAAAATTTTAAAAAACAATAGAAAATAAAAGAAACTCAATGACTTCTGAACTACCCTCTAATGTCTTTAAGAAATATGAAACCAACCCCCATCCAATTGCATGCAAATAGAAGATGAGATCAAATAGAGTCAAAGAAGACGAAAACTCTAAGGTTATTGATCATGCTATTAAAAAAGAAAAGAAAAGAACAAAGTACCAAAACAAAGGAATTTTCTTGACGATTAAACAAAGAAAAGATGAAGATTAGCAAACATTATATGCAAATCAATGATCAAGAAGCAAAAACCCCTCTTAAATTCGAATAACACAAGATGCTAACTATGTGGCAGGAGGAGGGGAGAATCGAACCCAGCCATGGGGTCATGAAACACAAGAAATCAAGAATTCATCAGACAATGCACGAAAAAAGCATCAAGAATCCATATCAATGAAGAAGACCGTGAAAGAAAGAGAAGATCGGGAGGAAAGAAAGAAATAAACCAGAACGAAACCCTAGATATCTTACCAGATTCGGTTTACATTCCCAAGGAAGAGGGATTAGAGGACGGCTGATCTCGTCTCCGATCAAAGTCGGCGGAGTAGGGATGACGCTTTCTTCGATCAGCAGCCCGAATGGAAAAGAGACGACGCCTTCCGCCTTCAAAGCCAGCCACCTTAACGGAGAAGAGACCACGCCTTCTGCGTCCGCCTCCCATCCGCTGCAGAAAAGGACGAGAAATGCGAGGGGTAGATTCAGTGATCCATTGAACGATAACGGGAGAGGGGCTACTTATATGGGGCATGGCGTTGGAGACAACGGGGGGAGAGAGAGAGAGAGCGAGCGAGCGAAAATAAGCCGTCCGGTTGCGTCAAAAGGACACATAAGCCATGGGGCCGGCCCTTTATAAGGTGCAGAGGCGGTGTAGACGAGCGCGTAGGATTGAGGCGAATATTATCGTCCACGTGGATCCATCTCATCCGTTATTTACGTCGTGATAGACAAAATGCGATGCAGATTCTTGACGCTGTAAAGTACCGGTGTGATGCGAATGCCATAAAACCAAATCTTATGGCAAGTTACACGGGACCCACCTTTCCAGTTGGATCCGAGTTGAATAGCTCCTGGCTTGCTGGGTGTAAAATTCTGGATCAATGCTTTTTCTTTTTACTTTTTGTTCATGATGCTTTAATTTTCCAAACAAAAAAAATAAAATTTAAAAATTTATAATAAAATCAATCCAATCCAATAGATATGCATCGTATCTAAATTCGATCAAATCCAAAAAATAAAATTTAATCAAATTTAAATTTAAATTTAGATAAAATCCAAAAACTATAGTACAGATATGGATAGAGTATGGATAGTACTGTTTTCTATCCAAATCCGAATCCGATCCAAACCTACGGATATAGATAATATTTGAATCCATATCCGAATATATATGTTTATAATTCTGTTTTGGTTAATAATATGTATAAAATTATTTTGATTATTTATATGTCCTATATTAAATTATAATTCTATTTCTATGTTTGATTTCTATAAATTTGAATTTATAAATTATATTCTATGTTGAATTGATAATTTTATTTTGATTGATAATATGTATAAAATTATTTTGATTGTTTATTTTTTTTTTTTGTATGGAATAGATACGAGATGGGTATGGATTGAGTATGAAAAAATAGATTACCCATGGATATCCCGAATCCATTGGGTATGAAAATGATTGTCTCTTTTCTTATCCGATCGGGTATCAGATAAGATTTGTATATAGAATATTAAATTCAAATTTTTGAATGGATAGTACAATATCCATCCAAACCCTACCTATTGTCATTCTTAAAAACTTTCAATCAGTAGAGGAGTTGAACATTTTAAAATATCTCCTTAGCCATGTGTCCCGCAAGAGCTAGCGATCTCATTCTTGTCCCTATATCAACTCAGCTATAAATCCTCCATTCTCGAATCCATTGGAGAAGACCTTTCATCCTATCGTCAAGTCTCAAAGTGTAGCATATGATTTTGGTTATTGTAGTGGAATCCTCACCAAAGATTTTATCTCATTAATTCACTAAAACCGCTCCATACAAGGGAAAAAAAGAATCTAACCACAATAACTCGCTCTTTAATGCACCAATTGCTATGCTATATCACCAAATCCCATCTAGACTTAGGAAAGTACCAACTGAGATCAAATCATTCAGGTCAAGGGGAAGAAAAAAAGCATATTCATCTGTATACCAGAAACTGAAAAACATCCTATCAATCTTGCACATCTTGTTTGGAACCAATAACATGCATGTATTATTGACAAACTATCTGCACAAATCAACAAGCATGACATCAAGAACCCCTCTAGTAGGTTGAGCTAATTACAATGGGTTCACTTAAATTACAATAGGCAACAATCAAGATGAACTGAGACAACTGAAGCATTGTGCAGAAACTGATAACTGATAAATATGTGCATCTAAAACCTCAAAAAAGATAAATATGTGTATCTACCAGGCATTGGACATAAGAATTCCTTCTAGCAGGTTAAGTTAAATTACAATAGGTAACAATCAAGTTGCAATTAAGATAATTGAAGCATTCTGCAGAAACTGATAACTGATCAATTTGAGCATGTACTAGGCATTGGATATAACACAGAGGGCAATAGAATAGATTATACCACCGTCAAAGCTCCAAAACGCCCCAAGAAGCACCAAACAGAGTCCAAGAACCGACTTGACATGAAAACCAACACCTCCTGTCCAGGTGGTTTCTTCCGTTTCAGTATTCCATACACCGGAGGAGGGAAATCAATCTTGGGGAAGATATCACATCTAAACAACAGTAAATTTCAGAATTAAGTAATTCCACGTTGTATAATACACTTCAACCAACATTGCGGGGAAAAGAGGGCAAATCTATGGCTTTCTTTACCAAGAAACAAATCCAACGACTTCTAATCTATTCTCTAACGTCTTTAAGAAATATCGAACCATGAAATCCACATCCAATTCCACGCAAATAGAGGATGAGAGCAATAGATTCAAAGAAGATGAAAACACTCTAGGGTTCTTAATCATTCTATTTAAAAAATAAATAAATAACAAGAATTTATTTTTTTTTTTACATTAAACAGAGTAAAGACGGAGACCCACTAATCTTAGATGCAAATCAATAATCAAGAAGCGTAATACTTTATAAATAATGCTAGCGTCAAACAAAGTGAATCAGGAATTCTACACCGCATACCAACTTTAACCCACATCCAATTCCATGCAAATAGAAGATGAGATCAAATAGAGTCAAAGAAGACGAAAACTCTAGGGTCATTGATCATACTATTAAAAAAGAAAAGAACCAACTAACAAAACAAAGGAATTTTCTTGAAGGTTAAACAAAGAAAAGATGAAGATTAGCAAACATTATATGAAAATCAATGATCAAGGAGCAAAAACCCCTCTTAAGTTCCAACAAACCCAAGATGCTAACTATGTGACGCGGGGGGAGGGGGGGGGCGCGCGCGCAGCAATCGAGCTCAGCCATGAAGTCATAAAACACAAGAAATCAAGAACTCATCAGATAATGAACGAAAAGCATCAAGAATCCATATCAATCAAGAAGACCATGAAAGAAAAAGAAGATCGGGAGGAAAGGAATAAATAAGCTAGAACAAAACCCTAGATATCTTACCAGATTCGGTTTGCATTCCCGAGGAGGAGGGATTAGAGGATGGCTGGTCCCGTCTCCGATCAAAGTCGCCGGAGTACGGATGACTTTTTTCGATCAGCAGCAGAAACGGAGAAGAGACGACGCCTTCCCCCATCAAAGCCAGCCGCCTGAACGGAGAAGAGACGACGCCTTCCGCGTCCGCCTCCGAAGGACGAGAAATGCGAGCGGTAGAGTCAGTGATCCATTGAACGATAACGGGAGAGGGGGTATTTATACGGGGCATGGCGGTTGGAGAAGAGAGAGCAAAAATAAGCCGGGGGTTGCATCAAAGAGGGAAATAAGCCATGGGGCCGGCTTTTTAGTTTTTATAACGTGTGGACGCGGTGTAAACGAGCGCGTAGAATTGAGGCGAATATTATCGTCCACGTGGATCCATCTGATCCGTCATTTAAGTCGTGATAGACAAAATGCGATGCAGATTCTTAGACGCTGTAACGTACCCGTGAGATGCGAAAGTCATAAAACCAAACCCTATGATTTGGAAAGTTGTACGGGACCCACTTTGCAGTTGGACACGAGTTGAATGATTCTTGACTCGCTGGGTGTATACTTTTGGATCAAGATTTTTTGTTTCGTTTTTTTTGTCCGGATAGGATACATCCACTTTAAAAAAAATATTTGATTTAGAAGAGTGATGTAAAATAGATAATTTTTATTTTAATTATTTGATTGAAAAAAATTATATTTCAATTCTGATTTTAAGATGAAATGAAAATGGATCAATGTATATAGAACTCAATTCCTACTCTTCTTTATGAATTTAATTTTTCATCCTAATTTCGATTCTGATTTCGATTTCGATCGTGAACAAAACGCTTCGGAGGATTTGACCATTCCGATTCTGATTCCAAACCATTCCGATCCCCATTCTCTTTCTGATTCTGATTACGAACCAAACGTCCCCTAAAAATCTATTTAGATGATTGGATCCTAAATATTATAGATTGGACCAGTATGATCATCAAAAAATATTGAATTACAGAATAAACTTAGTTCATGTCTACAACTCTATAACTATAACCATACAACAATATTTTTTATATGGGCTTACCAAAATCTCATTGGGAAAAAAATTATCTCAATAGATTATTTTTTTCTCCCTATGAGATTCAAGCCAATCTATTCTAAAGGGGTGTTTGGTTGGAAGAAGTGGAAATCTGGAATCGGAATCGGAATGGATGACTCCTATTTCAACTGTTTGGTTGGGAGGAGTCCCATTTCAATTTTAATTCTAAAGTGGAATAGAAATGGCTCAATTTATATAAAACTCAATCCCTACTCGCCTCTATGGATTCAAATTTTCATTCCAATTTCGATTTTGATCACGAACCAAATGCTTCGGAGGATTTGGCTATTCCGATTCTAATTCCAAGCCGTTCCAATTCGTATTTCCATTCCGATTTCGATGACGAACTAAACACCCCCTAAAGTTCTTTGACTATTGGGAATATTAGCCTAATTCAAACTTCTTTTTTCTAGTTGTACTAATCTAAATTCATGAATCCCATAGAATTTTTGGATTTGACATCCAGAGGGTGTTTGGTTTGTAACCGAAATCAGAATGGGAATGAAAATCGGAATGGCTTGGAATCAGAATCGGAATGACTAAATCTTCCGAAGCATTTGGTTCGTGACCGAAATCGAAATTGAAATAAAAATTTGAATCTACAGAGAAGAATAGGGATTGAGTTCTATATAGATTGAGCCATTCCCATTCCATCCTAAAATCAAAATCGAAATAGGGCTCCTCCCAACCAAATGGTTGGAATGGGAGTCACCCATTCCGATTTCGATTCCAGCCTCCATTCCTCCCAACCAAACACCTTCCCTCCAAATAGATCCTAAAAATTTTTAAAAGAAGAAGAAGAGATACTTATAAACCAAAAAAAAGTCAGTCAGATATATTGTACGGAAAAAAGAAAGTTAACCATGGGAGGTCATTTTGTTTCAATAAGAACTCCATAGAAGTTGACATCTACGTTGGATTTTTGCTTTTAATTTTTTTTTCCAACTTTTGATTTACTTATTCAAAAGCATAATTCTAGAATGAAGTATTTTCTTGCCTCTTCTTTGAACATAAATTTGGGGCATACAATACTTTAACTACTTTGCAATGATGATATTGGATGCAATTCATCTCTCAAAAGCATTGCCAGTCCCATATATTCAATCGAGCTGTTAGAGGTAGTCTTCACATGCGCTACCGTTTGACGTGTAAAACTAATTAAACTTGTGGCCGTAATGTTACTTAGGGGTTATTTGTCTATTGCTTTTAAGCATGTGTATTTAGTATAGCTTTTCATAAATCGTAGACAGGGTCAAGTAGGATCAAATTATGGATCATAACATTTTTTTTCAAAATCTCTAAACGATATGAAAATATTACAAAATTAAAAATCAATAATAAGAAATAAAAATAAGAAAATTCAATTATAATGGAGAAACATGCCGTTTATCATAATTATGCGGTAGCATTTAGCATGTAAAAGAAAGAAAAAAGCTTTGAGTTTCCTTGAAATAAGAACACACGGTCGGGCAAGTTCCCCACAAAAATCTTTGTTCATTCTACTTCCTATTAGACTCCTTTCCTTCTTTTACAAGAACTCTTTCATATTAAATAAAGGCCCAACTTCTTAATATTCCATAACCATATATGGATTACAATTGTAAATAGATATTGATAGATTATTATTTTGAGAAAGCCAGTTGGTTATTTATTTTTATTTCAATTTATTGAGATAATTCAGTCTGCTTCCCCGATTCACAGTCGGTCAATCGGATATCTATCGATCATGGACGATAAACCATCAAAGCCACATCACAGAACGAGTTCCGCCTTAATTACAATACATCATCTGACTTTCAATCGGTTTGATAGGCACAGATCTCCGACTATCAATCAGTAAGCCAACCAACAATCCGCTATTCTCAACTTCTCTAACAAATACAATTCAACTATGGCAACTTAATCGACTCATAACTGAAGACCATCGACATATCAGAGTTACCGACCGATGGTCATTCGGATTTCTATAATTATCGATATATAGTCGACACACTCAAACTACCGATATAAAGTCGGTATACCAACAATCGTCAGCATAAAAAGCGCATAATGATCGCATACCATGATCAATAGTGGGTATAACCGTCCATCTCATGATCACATAGTGCCGAAATAAGTGGAACCCATGTGCCTAACCATTACAAACAGTTACCAACAACTCATCTATAAAAAGGAGGTAAATGAACAGCATTGGTAAGATATTTCTGAGCTAATACTTTGCCACTCTAAAAATTTTATCTGCTGTTCATCACTCTCCACTGATTTAAGCATCGAAGAATTTTCGTCGGATAGAATTCCAATCAGCATGAACTTTTTTTGCGGATGTTCTTCTCCGACAACGGACGCAATAAAAGATTGGTCACAACACAATTTAAATTCAAATAGAACTCTTTAAAAGAAAGATAAATTAATAAATCAATTTTGCATTCTAATAGAACTCTTTTAGAAAGAAAATACATCCAAAATTTAAATCAGTAAAATAAAACTACCTTCCCTCTCCGTGTAAAATAGGATTGTGCAGAGCCTTTTCACACATGAAATAGGTTTCTACCTTGTTTGAATGAGCTCCCAGACTTGAGGATGATTCTGCCACCACAGTGATCTGATTATAGAACTGTATTTATGGAGGACTCACTCGTTCCCTTCTGCATGGCATTGCAATCTTGTTAGAGAAATGCTCAGCTCGATCTGACCATCAGGCATGTTTTTCGGAAGACGAATACTATGGCTGACTGAGTAGTAACTTACGTTGTTAAGCATTAAAAAGCTCCCAAACCATATTTTATTTGGATCAAATGATCTTGTGGACCTGATGATCCATGATCTAGGTCGCATGATCGAAAATTGGATCATCTGCTCTTTCCCAATCCATGGGTGCCTTGGGAACTTCTTTTGTTTTGGAACACCTAATGTAGTTTACCAAGGCCATTTCTCTTGGATTTTTCATGCTATGTTGTGAAACAAAATGATCACGAAGTTCTACAGTTTGGTATCTTCTTTATTCGTTTAACATTCTTAGAAAAGAATTATTATTCTAAAGCATGAGGCTTAGGACACTAGCACGGCTTATAATGAGATAACGTATTGCTGAGGTTTTACGCTTTATACTGTAAATTGAAGATGGGACTCATGGTGAGCTTACGAATGACCGACAAAGAGAAGTCATTTGTTGTCATTAGTATGGTTATAATCCAGATAAAATGATACTGATTTTGCATAAGTACTCAGCTGCCATAATCATTTTACTTGTAAATTAAGCCAAGCCCAGACTAAAAGAGTTGGGGGTTAAATTTTACAATATACATTATGGCTATTCCAATTTCCATGAATGAAGTCCCACACTATTTTCAAACCAACAGATGATTTAATCATTTTTAACTCAATTTGGAATTTGAGGTGGCTACAGGCTTCTTATATTTAGAGGTTTTATACCTTCTGTGTGTTGCTTTTTTAGTTGGCACACATCTTAGTGCATGTCCTCGTGTGACATATTTTTTTGTTCTTCTCCAGGGAAAAAAAACGATTTTTTCAAGAAATACATTAGTACCTTTTTTATCAGTTAACAGCCGGAAGAATTTTTGTGTGAGCACTCCATGTTTATTATGTCTTACAACATTATAAGGTTATGGTCCCTGAGTTTAAATTACATATATTTGAGGAAATATTTTGCTCCATTCCATGCTGCTAGGTCAGCTAAATGCTTATTGTATCGGCTAACCAGTTGGTAGTTTGATTTCCCTACGAAAGAATGCGTCTCTGTGGTTATTTATGTGAATCGTAAGTGTTGTTTGCATCGAATGTGGTGGTTTGCTACCGTCTATGCTTTTCTTCTAGAACAAAAGTATCCAATTTTATGTTAAAAGAATTTTGGCACAACAGGAGAAGAAATCATGACTCATTTGGTTGACGAGAAGTGGAGAGGGGAAGAGATAATTTTTGAAAAGTAGAGAAGAGATTCCTTATTTGATTGAAGTTTTAAGAAGAGAGAGAGTGAAAAAAAATTCTTTCTCTGAGAAGTCACTTCTCACATTTTATAGGAAGTAAAAATCTACGAGAAATGTGGGTTTTGGTACTTCCTATAGAATAGAAAGTAGTGATACTTTTTTCTTTTTCAAAATATCATTTTAAGATCTATGGTTAAGATTTTACAAAATATCAATAAATGGTTAGGATGAAATACTGAATAGTGATATAATATTATATTAATATTATAATATTTATTATTAATATTATTTTAATATTTATATTAATATAATATTTTTATTAATATTAATATAATAATATTTAAATTAATATAATATTAATACATGTTTGTATTATATTAACACAATAAATTATTATGGTCAAACGTTAAATAATAATATATTAACATTATATTAATATTAATATTATATTTATATTTATATAAATATAATATAAATATTTATATAAATATTTATATTAATATAATATAATATTTATATTTATATAAAATTTAGGAGAAAAAAGTATGGCCTTATATCTATTAAGGTATAATAGATATTTTACACAGTTTTTTCAAGAACATGGATGCTCAACCAAATATGAACTACTCTGCAATAAGTCATTTTTCATGATCAATGAAATATACCAAAATTTTATTCTCAACAAAAATTATTTTTTGAAAAGAATTTTTTTTTAATAAATCAAATGAGTTCTCAACGTGTAGCAACTTTGTTCAACTTTCTTTATTTTTTTAGCAAATAATTTTGCTCAAACTTAAATCACAGTACCTCCTTGCGGTGCGAAATCTTAAAACAATATTTTGGTAGTTTGCTGGTTGGCGTTGCTCTAGAATTGCAGGGATCATGCTAAAGCCTCCTAAACCCTTGTTGGCAAGCCTACTTGTAGTCCTGTGTTTGATGGTAGGCCGGTTCATCTCTTCATGTAAAAGCAATGTGCAGCAACCCACGTACACACTAAAAGGAGATTTGCCATTCTAACCACTAATTATTTCAATTCAGAATCTTGGTGTTACGATCAAAAGCATGTGGTTCGATACGTGAGATATTATCCATTTTGATCTATAGACTTTACAGTTTAGGAAGGATGGTCCACATAGCAGAGTCTTGTGTACGGACTCCCATAGTCCGAAGGAGGTGCATAGGCCCCATGGTGGGTGCCAATATTACGGTTAAAGGCTCAGGGTTCGACACGAAGATATTATCTGCTCGGCCTATGGATTTTATGATTTTATCTTTTAAAAAACGCCTCACGTAGAAAAGATGGTCCCCTCCTATATAAACCAGAGTTCTTCTTGACTTACAATCAATGTGAGACAAATGAAATCCCTATTTTACACTACAATATCTAAAGTCTTCACTATGTATTATGCCTTTCACTTCTTATCTTCCCTTTTTTTTTTTCTCTCTCTCTTAAGCATTTCATGCCTGTGTCGGCTCTTTTTTCAGTTAAAAAGCAATGCCGGGGGCCTGCGAACAATCTCTAAACTATAGGTGCATGTCTTAAGTGTTTGACTTGCAGACTAGTCTGCGTCCTCAGACATTAAGATTAAAACACAATTAGCAAAGCAGATCTACTGTTTTAAAAGTTCAGATTACATTTTAAAAAACTTAATTAATGTTTACGATAATGCAACTTGGCTTGAAGACTTTTTAATTTATTGTATAGGCAGAGATTTAATAGCTTCAACATTCCAAAACCACTAATGACCTTAATTTTCTTTTTCCTTGATTTAATACAGATCCTTGCAGGCATTTGAATTAGATGAAATATTTTTTTTATTTGGAAAACATTTTTGGGTCTCTCTTCAACTCTCTCCCTCTGTTTTGCATTACTTGTTTGGAAAAGCAAGCCCCTTCAACATGCTATGTCCAGGAGCAGCATATTTTGTATCTGCATTCATCTACTACCATCCACAGCCTGGTCAACAAGTGCTGCTCCTATATTGGAGACCAGCCTCAGTGGCAAAGAGGCTTGAAAGACCAACTAAAGAGGTTGGACAAGAATCTTTCATTGATTAGAGGTGTTATAGACTATGCTGAGAGGAGGAAGATCATGAATGATGACCTCCAATTGTGGCTACCGGAGATCAAAGATGCTGCTTTGATGCTGAAGATGTGCTCGACAAGTTTGAATATAAAATCTTTCAAGAAAAAGTTTGCAGCCAACAGCATGCAAGTTTCTACATTTCTCTGCAGAATTTTGCCACCCACGAACTATAGCAAAACGACTAGTTTTCGCTGATGAACACCTTAATGAGTTTTTTTTGATGGAAGATGACACATTAATGAGTTAAAAGGAGATTGTTGAGAGATGTGATCGGATTGCTTCTGCTGTCAGGGATTTCCTAAGACCTGTAGAGCTGCATGATAAGGGCATGAAGCATCAAACTGAGATCATGAATCATCGTGAGACTAGCTCCTCTGTAACTGAACCAAATGTGTTCGAGAGAGAGAGACCACGTGGCAAACTTGTTGATCCATGCAGCTGATGAACGTAAGTTAAAAGGGATGTTTTTGTTCTTCCTGTCATTGGCACGCATGGGTGGTGTGAGAAAGACGACTCTTTCTCAGTATGTGTACAATAATATCATAGTGGAGATGTAATTTGATATCAGGATTTAGGTTTATGTATCTAACAATTTTGATGTGCCCAATAATAATATGGGTATTTAATTATCGATCTCTCAATTGATGCCGCTATAACAAAATCTCTTCATTGACCAAAATTGTAACTCCTGGTCCCTACTTACTGTGATCCAATAGTTTTGGCGTGAGATGACTTTAAATAATACCCAAAATATCCTTTCAAACCCCAAACCCCATCAGATAGCCAAAAAAAAAAAAAAAAGAAGACAAGACGAAAGAAGACTCCCAGCGGGTGCCGCGCCCGAACCCTATCTTCCTCTCTCCGGTCTGCCCTCCCCTCTCCAACGACCGCCCACGACGGCCTCCCCTCGCCGGTCCCCTTCCCTCCCCGATGCTTGAAACCCCTCGTTTCCTCTCTGACGACCGCCTGAGACAGCCCCCCTTCCTGGCGACCGCCCATGACGGCCTCTCTTGCCAGCCTGCAACGCAACGGCCCTCCCTCCCCGGTGCTAGAAACCACTCTTCCCCTTCATGGCGACCATCCGCGACAGCCTCCCCTCGCCAACCCATCCGTGCGGCCTCCCCTCACCGTGCTCTCCATTGTCATCGGCATCGACCTTCGTCAGTCTACAAAGAGGACCATGTGTAACACCCCGGTCCAGAATCAGCCACAGCCAATAAAAAAAAAAAAATAGAGGAGGAGGAAGATTCCTAGCCAGAGTCTTCTTCCTTCACAATTCCGGCAAAATCGGACTCAAAGAGTCCGGCTAGGGTAGGAAACCTCCAGTATAAAGATCCCCCGTCCTCTCTTAAAAAATTACAACAAAAATTTTGAGAAAAATCGAGGGATTTGAGAAATTTTCTCAAAGGTTACCGTGGGTGGTTGATCAGAAGAAAGGGGGTCGTCGGAGCTTTCTTTGGACGGCGGAACAAGGTATTCCTCTTCTCCTTTTTATTCTCCAGTCATCGGTGTTTTTGGGAAGCCGGCGAGGTGCCGGTTCGGGCTCAAACAGGGATACCCTGTTTGTGTGATCTTTTTCCTTTTCTGCCGCCGGCAACAGGGACGGTGGCACTGCCACCGACAGGGTAGCACCGCCGGCATCAGGACGTTGCCGGAAAGGGTGGCCGGAGGTGGCTCACCTGGCCGGATATGGGGGAGGCGCTCGGAAAGAGCGCGGGTTCTCTGTTTTTGACCGCGGGAAGAAGGAAGAAGAAGAAGAAAAGAAAAAGGGAAAAGAAAAGAAAAGAAAAAGGAAAAAAAAAGAAAGAAAAAGAGAAAGAAGAAAAAGAAAAAAAATAAAGAAAAATAAAAATAGAAGAAGAAGAAGAAGAAGAGAGAGAAATATTCTCTCTCTCCTCTCCCTCCTTTCTCTCTCTTTTTTCTCTCCTCTCTCTACCTTCTCTCTCTACATTTTCTCTCTCTAGATTCTCTCTCTAGACTTTTCTCTCTCTTTACGGATTTTATCTCTCTAGGATCTTTTCTTCCTCTCTGATTGCATCATGAACCCTAGAATAAACTTGAGGATGAAAATAAGATGATTTGAGATTGCTCCGAAATTCGTGCGGTAGATCTGATTCCAGTCTGATTCTATTCAAAATTATAACACTTGATTCATATTGAGTCATCCTGATAGGACCTCTGATGGTCTCGACCATGATTGCCTCATCGAAAAGATACGAAGATTCTCTCTCCACTTTCTCTCTCTAGAATTTTCTCTCTCTTCATGGATTTTCTCTCTCTAGAAGTCTTATGGATCAGTGGAGGATCCTGATACATAGACAAATCCTAATTTTGATTAATTCTAAGAGAGATCCTCGATCTGTGTTATTAGGATCGATTATCGATAATTTTCTCTATATATGATTTTTATATTTGATCAGGGTTATGAAGAGATGATTGTCTGCATATGATATCGAATGGAATATTTTGTTAAAGAAATTCATAAATAAAAGAAGAACATTGATTTCTGTGCTTGGATCAGTCATCGGTAAAGGTAAGAATCCCTGTACATGATCACTATTATATATATGCTATTTTACTGTTGGTTTTGCATCATTGGTTTTGCATCGTCGGATTTGAGATCGATGAATTTATTATACCTGAGATACTGTTATTTGATTTTGAGCATGAGTATGTTATGTCAATATATATGTATCAGAGATTGATGGCATGATTATATGGATATGACATATCTGAATTGATCATAATGCAAGTCAGAATTGATTTGATGAAATCAACACATAATGATTTAATGAAAAGAAAGAGATATATGGTATGGACTAGCCTTGTCATGTGGGACAGCCCGCCAGGAGCTTATGCCTGGGACAGCCCCCACTGGCTTACAGGTGGATCAGCCGGCCAGGAGCTCATGCCTGGGACAGCCCGCTAGGAGCTTATGCCTGGGACAGCCTCTCACGGGCTTTGGTACGTGGGACAGCCGGCCAGGAGCTCATCCTGGGACAGTCTTGAAAGACTTTTTAAATGGATTCGATCCGGATAATGACTGAGGTATAGACTTGGATAGTCCAGAGCCAGAAGGAAACTATTAAAAATCATGTGATTATGAAAGGAGAAATGAAAGATAAGACATGAAATAATTGTTGAACAAAAGTATTTTACCTGTTAACATATGATGATGCATCTATTTTGACAAGACAGAAAATTTATGAATGTTTGCATTATTTTGGACATTGAACATGAGATTTTATATTTTATTGCCTATTCTTTATTTTCAGACTATATTACTATATCAGTGTGATATGGGAATTCTTACTGGGCTGTAAAGCTCACACCCCTTTATCTTTCTTTTCTTCTCAGAGTTACAAGAAGTCCATGGTTGGCTATGGTATGGATTTGTGAGTGAGCGGATGCATAGATAGAGTATCGTTGATACTTGATCAGAGGATTGAAGGAATGTTAATTGTAATTATACAAAATTTTATGAATTATTGTTGAAATTAATTGTTATGGATGTTAAGGTTGTAATGATTTATTTTGGCCTTGCATATTCTTTAGGGCTTGCTTTAAGGAGTGTGCGGCCATCACATATCCGACCCGGGTGTTGGGTTCGGGGCGTGACAGAATGGTATCAGAGCTTAGGATATGATCATTAGGGATTATGATATAAGTGATTAGAATATTACAGAGTGATATCAGAGCTTAGATTATGATCATTGGAGATTACGATATAAATGATTTGGATGTGATAGAATAATATCAAAGCTTAGGTTTAAGATCACTAGAGATTATGAAGAGATATTAAAACTTTATGTAAGATCAGTAGGATGTGACAGAGTAGCATCTGAGCTTAGAGGTTAGGTTACGTTTATTTGGAGACAATGATACAAGTGATTAGGATATGACAGAATAGTACTAGAACCCAAGTTTAAGGTCACTAGGGATTGTCATATAAATGATATCAAAACTTGAGATTATAATTGATAGAGTATGATAGATAATATTAGAGTTTAAGATTATGATCATTAAGGATGTAATATAATGATATTACAGTTTAGGTTATGATCATCAGAAAATATGATTTAAGCGGTATTTGAGTTTAAGGTTATAATTATTCAGAATTATAATTCTAGTGATATCTGAACTTAGATCATGATCATGAGGAACATGATAGATATAAAAGAGAAGATTCAATATTTAGATTTCAAATCAATAGATATTAAGATAAAATTTATGTATAAGTGGCATATGAGATCTATAATAGAATTGACGAGTTATATCTTAGATTTTAATTAGTAAGGTTGACCTAAGTATGAAAAGAGTTGACCTTGGATTGAAGTGGGAGGTATTGATAAGTTATGTTGAGTATACTAGATGATTTTGGAATATAAAACTTATATGATTAAAAGATCATGATTTTTTAATTCCAATGATAATTGTCTGAACATTATGAATTTTGGACTTATCAAAGAATGTTAATTAGGGTATGGTCTAAGAAGAAATTTCATCATATGAGAGAAAAATATTTTTGAGCATTGAACCTATAAGAGGATTATATATGAAATTCAATCTTAGATGAAAAATATACTTGAATTTTATTATGGGAATATGAGATACACATTTTGGTGAAATCTTTGGTTACTCAAAATATCATATTCTGAATATGATTTTTTGATCTTTCAAGTTGCATTGAATTTCAAGTCAATAGTTTATTTTTTTAAATGGATCAAAAGTCTTTTGATATTGTTGTTAAATTAAAGAAGAAAATTTATTTTGTCAGAGTATGATATACAGGTTATGATGAAATCTTTAATAATTCGTATTATTATCTTTGGATTAGATTTTTTTTTGTGACTGTTGAAGATGATGAAGTGTATTAATTATTCAAGTCAAAGTTTGGATTTTTAAATTGATCTAAGACATCTTACTAGTGTTAAAGTTTGAATGACTTATACAAGGGACAAGATTTTGTATAGATTTATTGATTAATATTAAGAGTTATGATGAAGAGAATTCTATAAGAAATAATCAAGTTGATTCTACTTAAGGATGTTGGCTTGAGTCCTTCTAGTTTGTCAAGTTAGAAGTAATTCTTTTAAAAAAGAAGATTGATTTAGAAATTATCTAGATGATTGTAAGGTAAATCTAAGGTTAACTCCAATCGATTCTAGACATGTCGGATTCTTGAAAGAGTGATAAAACTTATGTAATATTTTCGAACATAGAAAGTGGATCAAGATTTAATTTTTGTATACTATACCCAAAGGTAGTAAAGATAAAGAAACTTAAAATTTTGCCCTAAGTCTTATATGAAATTTGAAGGTTAGATCTATCTTGGATTGATCTAACATATAAGGATATTTTTATCTTTGATATAATTATATAATTTGATAAATTAAGATCAGAGTGCGCAGCAAAAGCGTGATGGTCTAAATTGATTAGAAATATTAATCTTTTAAATCAAAAGATATTATGATGGAATACATTAGTTGTTAATAAAGAATAATTTTTAATCTGATCATAGTCGGATAAATTTTGTTAGTAGGTTGCTTCATTGTAGATAATGCCAAGAAATCTTAGATATCTCAAGTTTATTAACAGCTTGATAGTTCTAATATTAGTTCAAACTTAGAATGTCCTGACATAGATCTCATATTTTTTTTTAAAAATCTAATATTGTTACTCGAACTGATATAGAAGATTGAGATTTTTCTTAAGATGAGAGTCTACATATAAAATTTATTGGAAGGTCAAGAGAAGAAAGAAATCGATAATCATGAAGAGTATCCAATGTTTGACCTTTCTTTATTTACTTTCTATCAAAGGTAGTCTGAGATAATTATGAATTTCGAGTGAAATGTATTAGACAAATAATGGTAGTATATTAATACAAGTCAAAATATTACAGTTCTTCAAAAAGTTAAGAAATCAATAAGAAAGGATGAGTTTGAGATTTCAAATAATTTTTGTTATAACAAGATCATGAGAAATAAATAATATATATGACATTATCGTAAGTTTGAGAATAACATGAAGAATGTATACTTTGAAATAGGTATCTCAAACAACATAACTTAATTTCGAGGACGAAATTATTTGAAGGGGGGGAGAATGTAACACCCCGGTCCAGAATCAGCCACAGCCAATAAAAAAAAAAATAGAGGAGGAGGAAGATTCCTAGCCGGAGTCTTCTTCCTTCACGATTCCGGCAAAATCGGACTCAAAGAGTCCGGCTAGGGTAGGAAACCTCCAGTATAAAGATCCCCCGTCCTCTCTTAGGAAATTACAATAAAAATTTTGAGGAAAATCGAGGGATTTGAGAAATTTTCTCAAAGGTTACCGTGGGCGGTTGATCAGAAGAAAGGGGGTCGTCGAAGCTTTCTTTGGACGGCGGAACAAGGTATTCCTCTTCTCCTTTTTATTCTCCGGTCATCGGTGTTTTTGGGAAGCCGGCGAGGTGCCGGTTCGGGCTCAAACAGGGATACCCTGTTTGTGTGATCTTTTTCCTTTTCTGCCGTCGGTAACAGGGACGGTGGCATTGCCACCGACAGGGTAGCACCGCCGGCGTCGGGACGTTGCCGGAAAGGGTGGCCGGAGGTGGCTCACCTGGCCGGATATGGGGGAGGCGCTCGGAAAGAGCGCGGGTTCTCTGTTTTTGACCGCGGGAAGAAGGAAGAAGAAGAAGAAAAGAAAAGAAAAGAAAAAGGGAAAAGAAAAGAAAAGAAAAAGGAAAAAAAAAGAAAGAAAAAGAGAAAGAAGAAAAAGAGAAAAAGAAAAAAAAATAAAAATAAAGAAAATAAAAATAGAAAAAGAAGAAGAAGAAGAGAGAGAAATTTTCTCTCTCTCCTCTCCCTCCTTTCTCTCTCTTTTTTCTCTCCTCTCTCTACCTTCTCTCTCTATATTTTCTCTCTCTAGATTCTCTCTCTAGACTTTTCTCTCTCTTTACGGATTTTGTCTCTCTAAGATCTTTTCTTCCTCTCTGATTGCATCATGAACCCTAGAATAAACTTGAAGATGAAAATAAGATGATTTGAGATTGCTCCGAAATTCGTGCGGTAGATCTGATTCCAGTCTGATTCTATTCAAAATTATAACACTTGATTCATATTGAGTCATCCTGATAGGACCTCTGATGGTCTCGACCATGATTGCCTCATCGAAAAGATACGAAGATTCTCTCTCCACTTTCTCTCTCCACTTTCTCTCTCTAGAATTTTCTCTCTCTTCATGGATTTTCTCTCTCTAGAAGTCTTATGGATCAGTGGAGGATCCTGATACATAGACAAATCCTAATTTTGATTAATTCTAAGAGAGATCCTCGATCTGTGTTATTAGGATCGATTATCGATAATTTTCTCTATATATGATTTTTATATTTGATCAGGGTTATGAAGAGATGATTGTCTGCATATGATATCGAGTGGAATATTTTGTTAAAGAAATTCATAAATAAAAGAAGAACATTGATTTCTGTGCTTGGATCAGTCATCGGTAAAGGTAAGAATCCATGTACATGATCACTATTATATATATGCTATTTTACTGTTGGTTTTGCATCATTGGTTTTGCATCGTCAGATTTGAGATCGATGAATTTATTATACCTGAGATACTGTTATTTGATTTTGAGCATGAGTATGTTATGTCAATATATATGTATCAGAGAGTGATGGCATGATTATATGGATATGACATATCTGAATTGATCATAATGCAAGTCAGAATTGATTTGATGAAATCGACACATAATTATTTAATGAAAAGAAAGAGATATATGGTATGGACTAGCCTTGTCATGTGGGACAGCCCGCCAGGAGCTTATGCCTGGGACAGCCCCCACTGGCTTACAGGTGGATCAGCCGACCAGGAGCTCATGCCTGGGACAGCCCGCTAGGAGCTTATGTGATGCGGGACAATCCTAAAAAGAAAATCAATCCTAATAATCAAGCTCTCTTCTGTTCACAACAACAAATCACGTCCGGCCAGGGGCTCATTATTCTCAGGACAGACAGTATAGTTGCCTATACTCTGCTCAGGAGGCGTGATTGATTGATACGAGACTAAAGCGAGATCAATCTAAATGATACAGATGAATGCCATTCGAGAGATCAGTAAACAATTAGTAATAGAAAATTTCATAAACAGATAGCAGAAATTAAACATGCTCACGAGTAGATGCAAAAAAAGAAATAAGAATGGAACGAGAGAAAATAAAACATTAAACCCGTGAGAAAATCTAAGAAGATGATAAGAATCCGGATCGTGGTAGTTAAGAAACTACTCTGATTAGGGCTCTTAATCTTTTAACCAAACAGATCCATCGATAAAGAACTAGGTCTTTACCAACATCGGATTAAAAAAAAAAAAATAATCAAAGATCAACTGTTAAGGAACGAAGGTCCTTGACAGCATATGATCTGTAGAATAAGAAATCACTCCTTCTCTCAGCACGACAGATGAAAATTCTGGAGGAGACAGATCTTCTCTTGATGGAATAGGCTTGCGTGGGTAGATGGTGGAGTCGATCAGAGTCGCAGGAACACTGAATCTTAAGTAGAAGGAATAGGATAGAAAGTGGGCCTCATACCCTCCCCTTGTGGGGCGATTTTGGGTCTCACACCCTCTCCCTCTCGGAGCGATTAACACAAGTATTTGTGGAGTTTGTAAAATCATTCATTGTTTTCTTTCATGAAAGATACAAGGATTTATATAGGACTCTAAGGGTCCTATTTGTTTAGGAATCTCTTATTTTTACAAGGAAGAAATCAACCCTCCACAAAAAAGTAAAGCATTATAATCTACCATAGGAAAGAAATCAGCCTTCAACAAAATAAGTAAGTAGCCAAGAACTCTTAAGGAATTCTAAGGAAGAAATAGAATTTCATGTGGGTGCTTGATGCTTGACACAACTTGGCATGAGCACGGCATATGCTGGCATGCATATTCTTCTCTTGGCATGTGGAGAGTGGTGGCTCCAAAGGTGACGTGGACAAATCCAAGTATGGCCCTATGGACCCAAAGCCAAATGCATTAAAATTTATTGACTGAAAATAAATAACTGAAGTAGAATCAATTTAATGAGGCTTCTTCGATCCAAATCGAACTTAAATTATGTTGCCAATTTTTGATGGCTCTGGTGTCCGCACCAATTCTCCCGAGGTGGGAAAAACTCGACCCTGTCGAGTGTGGGTCGATTTCGCTCTGGTGACGCTCAAGTAGATCGGGATCAATGCGTTGCAGCTCTTCTCGAGTGATCCAGGTATCTTCAGACTCCGGTCGACCTCACCATCTGACCAGATACCGCTGATAGCCTCGACTCTGGGTGGAAAGGATCTGCTCATCCAAAATTCTCTCAATCTGATCGTGTTTTGCTGACATTTTGGCTGGTGGACACTCAGGGATAGGTTCGCTCTCAAAGGTTGGTTCAGGCTCAAATGGCTCACTAGGTATCCGAGTTGGTTTTTTATAGGCGACAAGATCTATAATGTTAAAAGTAGAGCTAATTCCAAATCAGAAGGTAGGTCCACAACATACGCATTTGATCCGATTTTCTTTATGATCTTAAATGGACCTGCTCCTCGGGCATGTAACTTCTTCACGGTTCCGGGAGGAAACCGTTCAGACCTCAATCGAACCATCACATAGTCTCCCTCTGCAAACTCTTGAACACGTCGATGAGAATCTGCATTCTGTTTATAAACTTTATTACTCATACTAATTTTTTTACTGATCTCTTTATGCAGACTCTTGACATGCTGTGCAAATGACTCTGCAGATTCGGAAATCCTAGCATGCATGGGTAGTGGGATGAGGTCTATTGGTTTTCTAGGTTGATATCCATGAACTACTTCAAAAGGACTCATGCCAATGGACCTATTAACAGAGCTATTATATGCAAATTCGGCTCGGGGCAGCAAAAGATCCCAGTTACCCATATGTTCCCCAATCAAGCAACGCAAAAGATTTCCAAGACTCCTATTAACCACTTCGGTCTGACCGTCTGTTTGCGGATGATAGGCAGAAGAAAACTTTAGTTTAGTGCCTAAAAGATGCCATAGGGTTTTCCAAAAGTAGCTCATAAATCTAACATCCCTATCAGAAACAATGGTTTTAGGCAATCCATGTAGTCTAACAATCTCATCAAAGTATATCCTTGCAACTTTCGACGCATCAGACGTTTGGCAACAGGGCAAGAAATGGGCCATTTTTGAAAATCTATCTACAACCACTAGAATGGAATCATGCTTCCTGGCTGTCCTAGGTAATCCCAAAACAAAATCCATACTAACATCTTGCCAAGGACAGTCTGGTATAGGTAAGGGTGTATATAAGCCGGTGTTTTGTTTTCTCTGCTTGGCCACGGCACATGTTCTACATTGGGCAACAATTCGGGCGACATCTCTTTTCAAGCTTGGCCAAAAGAACTGGGCTTCTACCAACTCTATAGTTTTATTCCTACCAAAGTGTCCAGCTAATCCTCCAGCATGTAATTCCCAAACTAAAAAATCTCTCAAAGATGTACGGGGGATACACAGCCTAGTTTCTCTAAATAGGTAACCATCCTGAAGGGTATATTCACTACGTTCTCTAGATGGCCCCTTACGTAAAGCGGTAAGTATGTCACCAAAATCTGGACACTCCTCATAATTTTCTTTAATCTTATCAAAACCAACAACTTCTATACTAACGGTGGACAGCAAAGTATGACGACGACTCAGGGCATCAGCAGCACGATTCTCTACACCTGCACGGTGTTTCAAAACAAAAGTATAGGCTTGCAAAAACTCGACCCACCTACCGTGTCTATGATTCAATTTCTTTTGAGAATTCAGGAATCTAAGGGCCTCATGATCAGAGTACAAAACAAATTCTTGCGGTAGCAGGTAATGCCTCCAATATCTTAAAGCTTGAATTACCGCATAAAACTCCTTATCATAGGTAGAATACTTGAGTTTAGAATCGTTAAGTTTCTCGCTAAAGTATGCTACCGGATGACCTTCTTGACTAAGGACACCACCAATCCCAACTCCTGACGCATCGCACGCTACTTCAAAAACCTTAGAAAAATCAGGGAGACGTAAGATTGGGGCATGAGTCATCTTGTCCTTAATGTCTAGAAAGGCTCTATTGGCTGCCCTAGTCCATTCAAAATTTTCCTTTCTAATGCAGTCAGTGATGGGAGCAACTATGGTGCTAAACCCTTTTATGAACCTACGATAAAAGTTGCTAATCCATGAAAACTCCGCACGTCATGCACACTCTTGGGCACCGGCCACTCAACTATTGCTCTAATCTTTTCAGGATCAGCAGATACACCATTGGGGGTAAC
Organism: Elaeis guineensis; assembly: GCF_000442705.2. NCBI lineage: Eukaryota > Viridiplantae > Streptophyta > Magnoliopsida > Arecales > Arecaceae > Elaeis > Elaeis guineensis. The sequence goes on along the minus strand of NC_025994.2, from coordinate 96,073,340 downwards.
AACAAAACCTAAAAAGATGATATGGTCTGTCATAAAAGCGCACTTCTTAGGATTAGCATACAAGCTTTCTATTTTAAGAACTTGACACACTCTTTGGAGGTGATCTAAATGGTCTTCCCTAGTTCGACTATAGATCAAAATGTCATCAAAATATACGACTACAAATACTCCTATAAATGGTCGTAGTACTTGGGTCATCAACCTCATGAAGGTACTAGGGGCATTAGATAATCCAAATGGCATCACCATCCACTCATATAAACCATTTTTTGTCTTGAAAGCAGTTTTCCACTCATCTCCCGGTCTAATCCTTACTTGATGGTAACCACTCTTAAGATCGATCTTAGAAAAGATAGTGGATCCGGCCATCATATCTAACATGTCATCTAACCTAGGGATGGGAAAGCGGTACTTAATGGTGATCTTATTAATGGCACGGCTATCTATGCACATCCTCCATGTACCATCCTTCTTTGGAGTCAGTAGTGCAGGAACCGCGCAAGGACTCAAACTCTCCCTCACAAATCCTTTTTTTATCAGCTCTCCAACTTGTCTTTGTAGCTCAGCATGCTCATTAGGGTTCAACCTATAGTGGGGCAAGTTGGGTAGGTAGATCCAGGAACTAAATCAATGGCATGTTGAATGTTTCTCATAGGCGGTAAGTAATCTGGAAGATCCTCAGGAAAGACATCATGAAACTCAGCAAGAAGGCTAGCTACTTCCTTAGGATAATCCACCTTAGAATCCTCACGAACTTCTCTAGCAACAAGCATCCAAACTGGTGATCCTTCACTCATGATCGTCTCTAATTCTTTAGCACCTATCAGATTGAGGCTTTTCTTCTTAAGATTTTCTTTTGGTCCATCGCCTATCTTTCTATTAGTAGCCTTAGGTGGGGAAGGATTAATCGTGATCTTCTTACCCTGATGAGTAAAGCTGCAGGAGTTGGTACGGCCATAAATCGTAACATCATTGTCGAATAGCCAAGGCCGACCTAATATGATACTTCCGACTTCCATGGGTAAGACATCGCACCACACATGATCCTGATAGGAATGAAGCTGGATGGGCACACGACATCTAAATTTGATGGGAATAGAGGAGGAATCAATCCAAGACACACGGTATGGACTAGGATGATCTACAGGAGTTAATCCTAATCGCTTAACCGTGTCGGTGGAGATGGCGTTGATACAGCTACCGCTATCAATGATCACCTTACAAATTTTATCGCCAAATTTTATGAAGGTATGAAAATAGAGGTCCTACGCCAGTCTTCACTTTCCTTAGTTTGGGCTAGGACATACCTAACGACTCCAAGCCTAAGGTCTGACTCAGGTGTGGCATAACCTAGGATGTCCTCAGTACTCTCAAATTGCTCGGCTAAATCTGGATCAGCTTCATAAACTTCCTCCTCAATATTTTCTAGAGTTTCTCCTTCTAATTCTTCTACGAATAATGATCGGTTGGGGCATTGTGCAGCAAAGTGACCGTAACCATGGCACTTGAAGCAATGAGATCGAGAACTACTTCCTTTTGATAACTCTCCTATAGCTCCTTTTCCTTTATCTTCTTTTCTCCCAATAGGATTTGTAAGTGGAGGTCTGTTACTAGGAGTTTGATTAATATTAGGTCTCGATCCAGAAGGGGTTACTCGGTTGGGTTCAGGACGACGGAGAGTCGAATATCTAGAAAATCTTTCAAAATCTAAGGCAAGTTGATAAGCTTGTTCCAACGTGGTTACCTCTCGCAGAAAGAGCTCACGCTGAATATCCTCTCGTAATCCAGCTCTAAATCGAGATAAGGTAACAACTCTATCTTCGGCTACTCCATATCTCATGAGGTATTCATCAAATCTCGTGATATACTCGGTGACTGATCTATTCCCTTGAGTAAGCCTCTGCCATTGATCTAAAAGTCTTTGTTGGTAAGAGGTGGGGAGGTACTTCTCTCTGAGTTTTTCTTTCATCTCATCCCAGGTTTCTATCGGATCTTGTCTTCTCTGATTGAGAAGACGCTCTACACTTTCCCAATAAAGTCGGGCTTGCCTCATCAATTTCATCCTAGCAAATCTAACTCTCCTTGCTTCAGACATTTCTACCATCCAAAATAGTGGTCCATACCTGATTCCCAATCTAGGTACTCTCTTGGATCTAGACAACCATCAAAACTTGGGGCTTCGACTTTCACATTCCTAAGAATATGCTCATCTTGATCGAACTGGTTATGGTGCGGACGTGCCCCTATAGGTCGATCAAGTTCTAGATTCCTACCTCTTTGTCCTATAGGTAGTCGGGGAGACTCAGGTTCAGGTTGTTTCTGCCTAGCTTCTTCTAATACCACTATTCTCTCATCCATGGCTTTCATAAAATTTTTCATGTCATCAAACTTTTCAGTCAGAGCATTAATGATGGCTGCTATATTGGGATCCATATTGGTGTTGGGTGGGGAAGTAGGATGTTGGTACCAGGTACCTGATCTAGTGGTCATGCAACTCTAAGATGCAGAAATAAGGTGCAATAAAATTAAAATGCTTGAAAGTAAAGTACGAAATTTAGAGTGCGAAAATTTAACTTGCGAAAATTTAAATTGCTGAATTTAAACTAAAGCCCTAATCAACCTGCTCTGATACCAAATTGATGCGGGACAATCCTAAAAAGAAAATCAATCCTAATAATCAAGCTCTCTTCTGTTCATCAACAACAAATCACGTCCGGCCAGGGGCTCATTATTCCCAGGACAGACAGTATAGTTGCCTATACTCTGCTCAGGAGGCGTGATTGATTGATACGAGACTAAAGCGAGATCAATCTAAATGATACAGACGAATGCCATTCGAGAGATCAGTAAACAATTAGTAATAGAAAATTTCATAAACAGATAGCAGAAATTAAACATGCTCACGAGTAAATGCAAAAAAAGAAATAAGAATGGAACGAGAGAAAATAAAACATTAAACCCGTGAGAAAATCCAAGAAGATGATAAGAATCCGGATCGTGGTAGTTAAGAAACTACTCTGATTAGGGCTCTTAATCTTTTAACCAAACAGATCCATCGATAAAGAACTAGGTCTTTACCAACATCGGATTAAAAAAAAAAAAATCAAAGATCAACTGTTAAGGAACGAAGGTCCTTGACAGCATATGATCTGTAGAATAAGAAATCACTCCTCTCAGCACGACAGATGAAAATTCTGGAGGAGACAGATCTTCTCTTGACGGAATAGGCTTGCGTGGGTAGATGGTGGAGTCGATCAGAGTCGCAGGAACACTGAATCTTAAGTAGAAGGAATAGGATAGAAAGTGGGCCTCACACCCTCCCCTTGTGGGGCGATTTTGGGTCTCACACCCTCTCCCTCTCGGAGCGATTACACAAGTATTTGTGGAGTTTGTAAAATCATTCATTGTTTTCTTTCATGAAAGATACAAGGATTTATATAGGACTCTAAGGGTCCTATTTGTTTAGGAATCTCTTATTTTTACAAGGAAGAAATCAACCCTCCACAAAAAAGTAAAGCATTATAATCTACCATAGGAAAGAAATCAGCCTTCAACAAAATAAGTAAGTAGCCAAGAACTCTTAAGGAATTCTAAGGAAGAAATGGAATTTCATGTGGGTGCTTGATGCTTGACACAACTTGGCATGAGCACGGCATATGCTGGCATGCATATTCTTCTCTTGGCATGTGGAGAGTGGTGGCTCCAAAGGTGACGTGGACAAATCCAAGTATGGCCCTATGGACCCAAAGCCAAATGCATTAAAATTTATTGACTGAAAATAAATAACTGAAGTAGAATCAATTTAATGAGGCTTCTTCGATCCAAATCGAACTTAAATTATGTTGCCGATTTTTGATGGCTCTGGTGTCCGCACCAGTTATTAGATAAAAACTGATCCTCAATTTTTGGCATTCACTTGGGCTCACTAAATCCTCAGGACCTCAGCTCCAAGTAATGACAAAAACAATCAACCGGTGAAACCTAACATGAGATAGGCAATAGGCTCCATGTATGTCAGTCAGTAAGGAAGGCAAATGAAGACAAAAATGAATATTGAATTTCTCAACATGAAGATCTTAATCAGCTTAAACTTGGTGATTTGTAAAATCAAAAAACAACGTGATGTTAAACAATATGTTTTTTCTCCTTGTGTACTTAATAAAGGATATCTCTTTCTTCAAAAGCCTCAACTTGCAATAAAGATTCAGATGAGTCCTCATGATTTATTAGTCATTAAATAATCTTGAAAATCTTTGGAAAACTTCAAGAATCTTCCTTAATATTTAAGGTCGTTCCACAAGGTGAAACCTGGGCACATGGATCAATTAAGGACAGAATAAGTCTCTTTTCAATTTCTCTCTTAAAACCTTTGATAAGGAGAATTAAAGGGAAAGAAGAATATCATAATCTTGATGATTATCCTCCATAAACCAAACAATTGTTTACCAAAATCATGGAGATTATGTAAAAATCTCTGTAATGATGAAACTCAGCAGGCTTTTCTGTGCCTTTATGTGGCCAGGATGTACCATATAAATGATCATATGGCCAGCTGAAACTTAGAAACACACTTCCAGACCAAGAGAAGAGTCAAAATTAAAAATCCCACCCTTTAGCTTCTAATTCGCAACCAAACAAGCTTCCATCATAGATGAGCAGATCCTATCAGTTTTTCTTCATCCAATATTTCATGTCCATCCATGTCAATGAATAGCCAGCTAAAGCTAAAAGACACACTTCAAAACCAAAGAGGAGTGAAACTCAATTTTAAAAGCAAAAAAAAAAAAAAAAAAAAAACTCCCCTAATGAAGCACCGGAGATTCTCTTTATAGATTTAACAAAATATACATTTTAAGAGGTAGGTGTAAATGCCTCATAAAAAGAGTCTCCGAAACAAAAGCAAGGCCAACTCAATTACTTGCCAAACAAGCTACCATATACCAAAACTGGCCAGGATTATTTCATGCCTCCCTCTATCTATCCGCTCATCACATTCATCATAACTATTCTTGGGTCAAACCTCAACAAACATGACAACAACAAGATGCAACATTTCTTGTATTGTATACTGTCAATATCCAACTATTCTCCTTTATAAAAGTCAGCATATCTCATACTCATCTAATTATAATCAAAAACAAAGAAGTGGATATAGGTTGATAATGGGGAAATATTATCAAAAAAAAAAAAACAAGAAGAAGAAGAAGCAAAGAATCAATCATTACATAAATTTGCTTGGGAAAGGTTCAAAAAATTGGGAGCAAGCTGATCAAATTTTAATGAAATCAATTTTTCTGAATATTCTTATGAAACTTGTATATGAATTCCTCAGAATGACACAAGACTATATTAAAATCACTTAATTGCCACTTACGCATTAGTCAACACGAGAGACTTATCAAAGTACTGCTTTTTTCTTTCTCTTCTTTGCCTTTTGCCTATTGACAGGAGGAGATGGTTGGAAGCTCCAAGTCGGGGTAACGGTTGCCCTATATCATTAAAAAATCAACATGACAAAAAGAATGGGGATTTAGCATAAAACATAAGAGATGACAGATTCATAGTGTTCAAGATTCATAAGCAGGCATTATCATATAAGGTAAGAGAGAGCAAGAACCAACCCAAAGAAAGTCCCACGTTGAGAATATCAATATCATCTGCAGATGCAACTGTTGGTGCTTTGGCACGTGAAGGTGAGGGCAAGGATTCCCCTCCAGAGACCAATATATCTTCCAATATTGGAGAAAGATTGTCTTTTCTGTTCATGGGAACAGACTGTTCAAGCAGTCCTCCAATGTCATTGTCCATATCATCCAACTCTGGAATGTTTCCAGGTTCAAAACTGCGCTCAGCTTCACGCATGGTCTCAATCTCCGGGAACTCTTGAACAAAATGGCCCTCATTAAGACTCTGAAAAGGGCCTTCTGCCTGGTTGCTTGGACCAGGGTCTCTAACACCTCCAGCATTCACATCTGGAGTAAGAATTGCTTCAAAACCACCCTCAAATGGAGGCAACACACTGCAAGGAAATAAATTATCTAATAAAGTTCGACAAAGTAGTTTGAAGAAAAACTTGTGATATGGAGAGCATGCATACTCTTCTTCCATTGGTCTGGCACCAGGATCAGGCATCTCTAGCTGAGTCGACGAATCTGTCCTGTCTTCCTGAACTAGACAAAACCAAGTAAGAAAACGAGCATTCCAGTTTGAATAGCGGAAGAACAGCAAGCTGATAGAATAATAGCTAAACATGAAGAGACCTCATCGATGAAAATTCTTATGTACTGTTCTCTTCCACCAGGAGTTTCATCTGCAAACATAAAAATATCCAATGTAAACAAAATTTTGGTAGTTACAGCTGAAGTTACTCGAAGATAAAATTGAAATCAGTTGAAAACCTGTCATAGTAATTTCCTCGTACGTTTTACGTGGTCATCAAGCCGCTGTCGAAAAACATTAAAAAAATCAACATACTTAAAAACAAGGAGGACTGATAGGCTGCCAATAATTTATAATGGGCACGGAAGAATCCATACGCTGTCTGATAGATCGAGTCATCCAACTCCAAAGCATCAAGCTCGAATGTTTCTGGCAATGTCACAGACTCAAATGGTGCTCGATCTGCATCTGCCGGGAGATTGACTTGTATCGAGGCAAATGCCATCCTTATATCAGTCAGCATCCTGTTACAATCCTGGAAGAGGTAGTTGACTTTCCACGAGAATATCCGGACAAGACCCAGCAGAAGGTGCCCCGACAATCTCAGAGCAATGGGAACTTCGGGAAACATGATGAATTCTATCAAAAACAACATGCCAGATCCCAAACAAATCAACACAAGTAACTGATTACGGCCAAATATCAGCCGCTCACAAGTAAGAAAGAAACCATTCAAATTGTGATAACACCATAAGCTGATGCCAAAATCCACAATACATCACCATCAAAACATGTAACTATAGCGTCGAATTAACCATGAGAGAGAGAAAGAATAAAGTCTCCAAACATATGAACTGAATCGTACTCTTTGTGAAATAAAACTATTTCAAAATTGGATTTTGGGTTCATGTTATTAAGAAGATTGATTCAAAACAACTTTTTTCGATAAAAAATTGTACACTTCCTGACGTGCAGTGCTCAAACCATCAAAAAATTAGCACATACAGAGATCGCCAAAAAGATCAAATAAAACTACCTAAATTAAAGAAAAGTGGAACTGCCCAGAGGAGGAGGTATCAAAACCCAAGAAGAACGAAAGGAAGTTCCGTCACTATTGATCAAGAGAGTAGAAACCCCAATAATCGGGAAATAAGAGCAGATCTACCCACCGGCGTAGGACGGAATATCGATTACGTCGATCTGAGGCTTCTTGATCCTCCGCTCCAGGTGCGCCGCGATCCATACCGTCCCCAGGGGGCTCTTCCTCGCCAGAAACGTATGAGAATAGAACATCTCTCCCCCTTCTCCTCTTCTCTCTTACAAAAGTTATTCCACCTGGTTCTTGCTAGGGTTAGTGTTTTCGATGAGAAAAATCAGGAGCAGAAAAACCCAAACATGGAAGGGCGAGTCGAAGCGCGGGAATAAATTTGGCGGGAGAAATTAGAAAAAACCAAAACCCGCGCCGTATCCGTAACGTAGAATTTTTTTTTTTTTTTTTTTTTTGGGTACATTAACGTGGAACCTCTTTTATTCACACACCCAATTTTAAATATATAAAGCACTACCCCAACATCGCCTCTTGTCCAGATGCCTTCCACTTGCTATAAATTATTTTAAGAGTTCGGGAACAAAAAATCCACAACAGCAACCTTGTTTAACGACTTGTAAACTAATGCCACGTGTAATGGAGATGCAAAACCGTGTCCCGCTTCGTGGGCGCAACCGCGTAAGGCGTTGGTTGGGGCGTATTTAAGAAAGAAACGATGCGTCCGGTGCCAAATCGATGGATCGAACCCGGCCATCTATGGTTTATTTTTTATTGCAGCGGGCAGCCCGTGACAGCTGCCCGAAACCCTAGACACCAAAGCTAGGTCCCTAAAGCTTCTATAAATAGGACGAGAAGGAGGGGCTTTCTATGTAACCTTCACCTTTCCTCTTCTTCGCCGTCAGCATCTACCTGTCATTCCTTTCTCGGTAAAGTTTTTTTTTTTTTTTTTTTTTTTTTATCCTTTCTTTTTTAGGGTTCTATTAACGGGGCTTGATGATGTCTTGTAGGGTTTCATGTTTTGTTATATTACGTGTGCAAAAACTTCCATTCCGGCTGCGACAACACTTGGTGGGCAGTCCGGCCACCTTTTGCATAGATCGAACGTGCCGAGTGCTAGCTTATTGTGTGGCCTTGCTCTATCTAAATAGCAAAGCCGTGCAAAGATTTTCCTTTTTAAGATAGCATATATGACCTTTTTTTAAAAAAAAATCTTTTTTTAGTTGTATTTTTGTTGGGTAAAATTGTATATGAGATGGTTTTACTTATAATGTATCGCTTTCATAGATCTCTTTTTGTCTTCTTTTCTTTTTTTTTCTTTAGTGATTTTAATGGAGTATGTCCTTTTAATTTTTTGGAAATTTTCTTCTTTTTTCTATTATGAATTAATCGTTTTAATAATTTTTTTTTGCTGTGAAAATGAATGGATCTTACTATATTTAAAATATTAATTTGGTTTGAAACTTTTAATTTTCTTGTTTGCATCTTTTTCATGTTCCATGGATTAATCATGACCTTGCCTTCTTAAATCTTTGCTAACATAGTAAAAAAAATTTTGGATAGTCTGATCCGAAGCATGGATTCAAAGCTAGTTGAATCTAGCTACTATTGTAATGGATCCAAACTGCTCTCAAACCAATTCAACCCTACTTGTGAGGAATTAGCGGAAAGAATCAATATACGTTTTCACTCCTTATTTGCCGACGTGGAAGGAAGGAAACTCTAGGTTTGTATATTGGTGTATTTTTTTCCCCAAGTATTCAACCAAGGTGATTCTAATAGGTAGCATTTCCACTGGAGAAGGAAAAAAGAAAGAAAGAAAGAAGAAAATGGTAAACAAAATGCCAAAACGGTTCTTAGCAAGCATTGGACAACCTCTTTTCATCATGGTGAGAGTAATTAACACATGGTCCTTTGTTGAACTGTCACTTCACATTTAGCATCTTATACATATCATCTTTATACATGGTTAGGCCAGTGATTGGTAAACAATTATGCGTTTTTCTGCACAGAGTTGTATACACGGTTATGCATAAATGCTTAAAGGACTGGAGACTTCAACTTAGGATGGCCTTCACAAATGAGAGACAAGATAGTTTTTGAGTCATGAGAAATCAAACATAAAATGACGGTCAATCCAGAGGACAAACGTCAATTACTTTAGGGTTCTGATTTTGTGTTATTTGGCCTCTATAAACTGGTCACCAAATACTTGGGAGAGTCAAGTGGCCAGCAAATTTGTTGTCATGGAAGACACTAAATGTTGGACCAGGAGTTTCTTGAATAATCTGCACAGAGAGAGAGAAAGAGCGAGAGAGAGAGAGAGGGTAAATGAACAAGAAGGATAAGAAGTGGATTAGAGCACACAGACAAATATGGGTAAGCACAGGGCAACAACAATGAAAGCAGTCAGAACTAACATTACCTTTTAGTGCGAACTAACCAAATAATAAGAAATATTCTCTCATGATAGGATTTAATGAATCATTATTGTTTAGTCCAAACCAATAATAAGAGCCTTCTTGGTGGCAAAAACGTTCTTCGGATGCTTTCTGAAGCAACCAGTCTGCTGCCGTAGCTAACAATCCGAGCGTTCTCCACAAGGGGAAGCTGGCTGACAGGAACAAGGGACTCTTAAGTGACCATTCTCAAGCAAACCAGTCTACCAACCTTGGACATCGCTTACCATCTGTGCAATATATATTAATTACCACAGCAAAATCACATCATAAACAGACAACTATGGCATAGGTCTCAATTTTAAGATGATCATAGTGATACTTAAGACTGTTTTCCTGTCATGCTTCTGATACAGTTCCACCGTAGAACATGCTAACCCTGATCTGAACCGAAGAATGCAAAGCAAAAGTGGATGAAAGAATTGTTATAAAATATGAAGCCTTTTTTTGGGGTACAGAGTAGATGGCATCAACATACTTCAGCAATCAAAAATCATCAATTGGTAACCAAAGGACTACATTTT